>NW_027045233.1:0-10944 GCF_963576615.1 Watersipora subatra | reverse complement strand
TGTAGCTGTCATGGTGTGAGAACAAGAGGGTCTTGAAAAATGTAAGAGAATAAAATAGGTATAGTAGGTAAAATAATTTCTAAAAAAAATATAAAATTTTTTTTAAAAATTAGCAAATTTTATGAATAATGTACCACATATAGGTATGTATGATTATATTAAAGTGTTATGAGGCATTCGTCCTATGTGTAAATATTGTTATGTCGATGTTTCTAGAATAGTGTTAATTTCCTCCTGTGAGTACGAGGTCAATCTTCATGTTGTAGATAATTGGTGTTACTAAATCATCTTATCTGCCTCAAGACAGTAAACATAAAAAAACTAGCCATAAAAGTCATAAGCAGTGACAAACATAAAGTTCCCAATTCCTACTAACAAAATTAGTTGGCTTGCCATGCAGTTTAGGCAACGGTCAATTATTGCTTCAGAGTCAATTGTGACTGCTTTGCAGTTTGTATTGTACCTCCTTTGGTAAAGTAAATGGGTCTTCCCGTTTGTCGTTATGCATGGGTAAGTTGTCAGTGGGCTGTGGTTGTTGGTCAACAAAAAGGAGCTAAATCTTGAAATAGAAACTTCGTACATTTCAAACATCAATTGGCATGCCTTTACATAAATTAAAAACTATTCAACAGTAATTATTAAATGAATGATTTAATCCACAAGTTTGTTTTGGGGTGCTACCTAATAGTTTATTTCAAACACACTCATAAATGTTTTAACTAGCCTATCTTATCCTAAAAAAATTTAAAAGTCACAGATAAAAATTAAAAAATATAATAAAGCGACCAAATTTTTTTTGCTATGTGCCGATCTATTTACAACAAAGGATCTATCCTAAAAATTTGGAAACCAATTTTTTTTTATAACATTAGGGTGAGGCACACCACTAGATTTAATGTGGCAGCAGGGTTTTTTAAGAGAAAATCAATTAACAGTAAATTTCTAATTGCAATCAATTAGCCACTTCTAAAAATAAATATACGGCACGATACCTGTAAGAGAATACAAGTTTTTTGCACAACAGTTTACCGCAAGATGAAAGGTAATGATTCGTCACAGTACAGCATTTTAGTTTTCTTTTTTCTTTAAATAATTGTCATTAATCCAACAGTAGCTATTTATTTTTAACTTGAAAGTTTTTTTTTTACTAATCTCATAGAAGACATTATAAAAAAAATTTCTTTTTAATTGTTTAACATTTCACTTTCTGTTCTTCCGCTTAAATTTTTTTATCAATTTTTTTTATTTATTTATTTTAAAACTAATCTACAAATTAAATTTTGTCAAATGTTTTCATAATTAAGAGACCACTGGGAGTCCATGCAAAAACATGGTAACTCAAAGACATTGGATAATAGATCGAAAGTTTATGTAGTTCAAGTTATATTTAAAGTGAGAAAGGGGTTAGAGGGGTGACTTAGATCAGGAAGAGAGGATTGTATTTTTTTGTAGTGTGTATGTGTTAGGTGAAACGGAGAACGAATGTAAATGAATCTAGAAAACTTTGAATGTAATGCAGTAAAGACAAGGTTGGGGTTAATAAGAAAAGGTATTATCGAAGGTTAGATGAGTTTGGTTGGCAAAGGACATCAATTTTGGCAGTAAAAAGTCTGTGCAGATGAATTGTAATAGTTTCAAGTGAAAAGTAGGTAACAAAAATCCAGCTTGATAGCAAAAATAATTTTGAGGGTCAGATGAATATGAAGACAAGTTAATGGAAGTAATTGTGTATGGAATAATAAGTCAAGTCTGTTCATAAGACGTTTAGCAAATTAATGTAAAGTATGGGAAGTCACTCAGTGATAAAGAAGGTTGTCATCAGTCATAAGTAGTGTTAGGTTGGTAACTGGTTAATAAAGCACATGCAAAAATTCTATGCCATCCTTTTATATCTGGCTAGGGTATGTTAGCAGTGAGTCATAGTCACCAGTCAGTTATTCAGCAATAGTCATGGGTACCCGAAGTACCATTGAGAAGTTGTTTTCCCTTTTTTTGGATTGAAAAGCGTTATAAGGTAATGTTTTTCCATTTCTATTGAACTATAAGTGGATGTCAGTCCAAAGATTTGATACTGTTTTGGAGTTTTCATTTCGGTATATTTTAATATAACTGGGCAGGCAAGTCCTGGTATTAGTAAAAATTATCATTCATGTTTGATAGTGCATTACATGTCGTATAATCATTTTACGTTTTTCAAGGGTTAGGTCAAAAAGTTAGATTGTTGTAGCCGTGGTAAGGTATTTAACCAAGGTTTTAAATTATCTAGTTTAAAAGTTTAATTTGTGAAAGGCTATATAGAAAAGCAAATCATGGAAAGGAAGTATTAGAATCATTAAATCTTAAGCTTTTTAAGCATAATTATTGTAATGGAAGAAAAAAAGTTCCACTTTTTTTTTTTAACAGTCAGAACTGTATAAAGCACACATGTGTACACACAATCAATCAAATCACGCACATAGCCTAGTTAATATAGTAAAAGCTACTAGCTTGTCACGCATTATACTGACTCATTCTGGTTCATTCATTCAGATCTGTCACTCATGATTAATCACTGTTTCATAGCCACACGCTCACAGCATATGGAAAGCATATATAAGACTGGGTTAAGATTATGTTTAAGCCTGATTAATAACTTTAATCTAAAGCCACTGCGCTTATCATGCAGTGCGTACAGCGAAATCTTCATAATTCATCATTCACTTCATGCAATCATTTACATACACTGCTCTGCATACTTTCACACATGGATATACATTCTCTCACACATCATTACACACACATCACACTCATTCTCTTGAGCGTACAGGTGATTACTATAACATTATTCTGATCACTGCAATTTATTAATCATTGTCTCCGTATGAGTAGTTACTACATTTTGGTCGAAAGTGTTTACTTTGCCGTACCATTGAGGTAACTCTCTTGATTTATATTACTTTCTAAAATCTCATTTCAAACTATTTTTAAGTGTATTATTAAACTGTAATAGTAGTTGGCAGCCTAGTAACTTATGACTGGGTTTCCGTTATCCATGGTAATGATGTTTCTTTTCTGTTTTGTTTTTAATAATTTTTGATTCTGAAAGCTTTAAAAATGGTATAGAAGTATGTGCACTGCGCTAAGTTTAGCTAAAAAAAATTAGGGTTACGGTTTTATTGTTTTTAAAGAAATACTTGATTATTTTCTTACTTTGAAAATTCACCAATCTGCCATTTAAATTTTCCATTCAAAAATTATCTTTATTTCAAAGTTTTCCACTAAAATTCCTTTATCGACATTATCTTTTCTGTTCGAAAGTTTTCTTATATTTAATAGGGTCCATGGGTTGCTATTATTGTGCATCAAAGCGTAATGGTTTTTACTTTTAGCAAAAGAACTTTTAAAATAATAGAAATTATTGTTTTAGTATCTAAACAGTTAAAAGATAAACAGTTTTTAAGTCGAAAAATTAAAGTAATTTGGTGTCAAAAATCAAAAATTAGTGTAACTGAATAAATTGATAAGGTGTAATACCTGTCATTTGTTGTCAATTGGAAGCAAAATATCGAGACTAATAATAGCCAAAACAGTAGTGACACTGTTTTACAGTAGCCATATATGTACAAAAGTTACATAGAGCTGGCTTACAATCTATTGAAAATGTATTATTTGTCATTAAGTCAGAACAGTCTCATGTAAACAGACTTCCTGGCAAAAGAGTTTTAAACAAAACAAATTTGTTCTACTTCACAAGTTAAAATTAATATAAAACTGAAAGTTAATAACACGATTGTCATAATTTACTATACTCAATTGAAAATAGACATTCTTTTGGAGAAATGTATTTTAATATCAACTGAGTAACGAGTCTTTATTTGGGGTTTTACTGTGTTATAGCTTAAAGCGATTGCTTAGTCTTAGCATTATGCGCAGTATGGAAGTTATATATATTAATAACTGAGATCAAGCCAAGCAGCTGCGGCATGGCAGATCAACTATCCGGATTAGCTGATCTGTCACGACAAACTGAGCGTGATCTGAAGCTAACGCAAATTTTCATGAGAATTAATATTTTTACCTTACTTATTTTCAACATATTTGACTCATCAATAGGCAATTTGATTATAAAATTTGTTTTAAATGAATTTGTAGTAAGAGTGTCTGGTACATTATTGAGCAGTTGAAGTGAAACCTCTATTTTTAATTCCGTAATTTTTTTCAATAATGACCATGTTGCTATTTAACAAAAAGAACGTAAGACGGCTGTTTAATTAAAAACTTTGGTAAATCTTTTGGTTTTATTCTCAAAGATGAAACATATTATTTTATGGTTTTTATATTGAAAAATTGTCAAGTTTTTAAGTTTTAGAGTTTAGCAAATGTGATTTGAATTAACAAAGTGTTTACTAATTGGAACAATTGAGTTTAGTTTTAATCAAAAGCTGTGTTGGCAAGTTTAACATAGCTATTTGTTAGAATTTAATGTGAATATAGAAATAAAATGTCTGTTTTATCAATCGAGCCAAAAACGTTATTTAAAGATTTTATTTCAAACTTCAACTTCAGTTTTTTTTGTAAATGTTGCATTTTAAGGAGTATTTTACTACTGAAAAAAAAGGTTACAAACTCTGCTTTAGACCTTTGTGAATTTTAGACACACATTAGCTGAGCCTTGCCATGGATGATAGCATCTGGTTCTGGCTAGAGTGGCAAGAGGAACACATCATCTTGAGACAGACATTTAGCATTTTCCTGCTTAAATACTAATGATTGCACATTAATAAGTCATTCAAACTGGGTGTCTAGTAGAAACATCCTTCTGTGTCTAATATAAATGTGCTTACAATGATGTGGTATTGAATACATCCATTTGTTACCATTATTAAGTACATAAGGGATGAAATACAAAGTTTTATCAGCTTTGTGGTTCCCAGTTGGCCGTACTGGGTACCAGAGCTAATTAATCTTCTTGCTGATATCTGAAATGATGTGTAATGAATTTCTCTGACCAGCATAGTATGCATGTAAGAGTAGATATGACAAGACTTTTTGAGTCTCAGATTTGCATAGTCATTTAGTACTCATGAGCTAAATGAATGCAATCAATTAAGGCGCTCAACTTTTGCAGGAGCTGAGTTCCGTGCAGCTTCGTATGAGGATGCTCTCAATATTGTAAAGGATCTGACTCCGGTAGCTGAGTCAGCTTTACGTCCTAACAAGGGAGTCGCAACCTGGGCTACTGGCTGACCTTGTCCGAGGCCTGATTGACCTGCCGGTGGCGGTCAAGTCAGTCCAAGACAAGAATCTAGTAGTCAGGCTTGCTCTGAAACCAAACCCCCGGCCTGCCTCTAGATCTCTATCCCAGGCTAGTCTGGATCCACTAATGGCTGGTCTTAAGACTGGATCTCTAGTGCCATGGCACACCTGATCGAGTCTAGACAAGGCCGTGGATCGCCTCCTAGCCTTCTTAGAGTCACCCTGGCAGTTCCGTCTGTTGGTTGCACTGAGTCTGCTTATACAATCGGTGAGCCAACCAGGCAGGCGTCAATAGAAGCAGTTCGTATGAGTATATAGCAGTTTATTATCGATATCTTTAATACAAGTATGCACAAGTATGAGTGAAATCAAGCACACCTCTGCCTGCCTACCGCGCTGGCTTATATAGCCAGCGCCTATCGTTTAACTCCGCCTACTGATCTATTTATAGCACAAAGGAATTGCCAGATACAACATGATGGTTATGTAACAAAAAGGCAGTTCAGTAATACAAGGGCAGTTCAGTTATATAATAAAAAGGGCAGTTCAGTAATACAAGGGCAGTTCAGTTATATAATAAAAAGGCAGTTCAGTAATACAAGGGCAGTTCAGTGATACAGTTATATAATAATAAAAAGGCAGTTCAAGCATGCAATAAGGGAAGTTCAAGAGGTTCGGTCAAACGACAGTGTGGATATATATGTGAGTGCAGTAATTAGTACACAGGCATGTCCCGGTCCTCCACAATATCTAACTGAATCTAGCTTAGAAATGACTGCCTTGTTATTAATCCAACATGGGATTGTTGTCGCGCAGTTCTATTGTTCAAAGATTGTAAAATAATTTGTAGATTGTACATGTAGGTAATGTACAGTTTATTATAGGTCCGTCATTTTGCATTGTCTCAAATTAATCAATTTTTTTTTATATATTTTCACAAAATAGGTGTTTACACTTTAAATTCTTTTAAATAGCCTTTCATATATAGGGAGGTTCTCATAATTAGAAAACTATCATCAAGCCTCAGCTAGCATAGCGTGATTAAATCCGCCCGTAACTGATAATTAGGTATCGTCAGTCTGCCCAGTAAGCAAGATAGACAGCCTAAATCATGATAAACTTTCAAAAGCATTTAAGTGGTTGCTAGCACACACTGTAATAATGGTAGATATTTCACCAAGTTTAATTTTTAATGAAATTCTATTAAATTGTCAAGAAGGCTTATAAATTTATTTTATTTAGTTTACTTGCAAGACTTAATTAAATATAATTAACTCAGTTAACGAAATTCGTTAAAATGAAGAGCTATATTTTAGAACTGTTTTTTTTAAACATATTTTTGTTTTAGATATTTAAAACGCAAGACTGGACATATTAATGGGGTTTGGAGTAATCAAATAGTAAACAAATGGTTCTCCTTAACAGATCAAGATAATACTGTGATTAGTGTTATTAATATACCTCTAACAGTAGTACATGTATATTGTTAGGCACGCTAGGTAGTAATACTAATATAGTATTTTTTACATTTAGTGTCAAGGGTTAATGTATCATATGTATCAATATGAAAATGATTTATTCTCAACAGAATTAGTTTTTTTTGCTGAAAAAAGAACTTTTTTTCCAAGTATAAGTAATAGTTAGATTAATAATAGGATATGGCATGGCAGACGTTTTACCAACTCTGGTAAGGAATTTACTAAGTCTGCTGATTACTCAAGCATATGGATGTTTTATCCAATCAACTCTTAGTAAGAATCTAATTTATACGTTTTTATGCTATAATAGCAAATGTACGAGAGTTTATCGTTAAGTGAGCGTTAAGTATTATGTGTGGTGCTCAACCAACTACATAGAAGTGAAAAGAATTCTTTTTTTTTGTTGTCTGTTATTTCCGGAAATGTGCACAAGAATATCTTAATGTAGGCCTAAAATATTTAGAATATTAGTAATAGGTTTGATAGTCACCTATCTATATTAAAATTCTCGCGGCTTTCGCCTTGTCAGTTTATTGTTAATGAGCTCAGTATTTAATCATGTTAGGATGAAAAGTAATCATGCACGAATAAATTGTTCAATATGGATCTATTGTCCTTAAATGTATATGGGAGTCAAAGTCAATTGGGTACTCGAATGAGAAGTGATCTAGTCTACCACCAGGGCAGTATAGGTCGTACGGGTGGTGTAGGATTGTAACTGTACCTTTTTACAAGAGCCTAATACTAATAAAAGCTACCGTGGCACTTCTTTATGTGCGGTGTACGACCTAGAGAGGTCGATCACTCTTGACTACTCCAGCTAGCTATCTTCTGCCAAATAATAAATTCAAAATTTTATGTTTCAATAATTTTCTGTTTCAATTAATAGCGGGGGAAATGGGCAGGAATAAATTTCAATAATCAATCAGTTTCAATAGTAATAATAATGACACGTGTCCTTCCCCGTCTTACAAAGAATCTTTTCCACAGATTCAAACTATTTATCAAGGATCCGTAAACGCTTTGCTAAAAAATTGTGTGAGATTTGTCCAAAACCTGCGTCTCCACCAGAAATGTTGTGATGATTATTGATAGTATTGGATTATCCTACCAAGCAATCTTACAACGGTTAGGGAGTAAGCTCAGGTTTATTGTCACGAGCAGATGCACTGCTAAATTATTATAATAAACTCAGATAGGCCTAATCCTGATTAATGACTGTTAACCAATGTTTCGTTGATTAAGTATTCAGGATCTTATAAAAGACCCTCCTAGATGTGAGAATCTAGGACTATGCTCTGAGATAAGGAAATTCCTAAGGTATGCAAAGAGGGGTTTCACAATACCTTATGTTTATTTAAGAACAAGAAAATATATAATAAGTTGCACTCCAGACTAAACTTATAAAAGTATACAAGTAAATTTCTAGAGACTTAGAATATAGTCACCCCTTTTGTTCTCCTAAAGTTGACTCTTCCATTTCTTCTGCTGACACGTCTGACCGCTGTGAAGAAGCTTGTATTGAAGAGTGAAGTATGAAGGGGAATATACGTCCTTATATATCGATTAGGAGTTAGCCTGGGTGTCAAAGAGTGGAACTATATGTTTCAGATCTCCAATTTTGGGTTTTGTAATTTTTGGGGTTCCTGGCTACGCCCTGTTGTATTTACGTCAGCGGGGTTTCATAATATTTAATCTTCTAGTTTTAATCCCTGTCTGGTGTAGATTGGTACCAGATGCGGATCTTCGTACCGCATGACGAAAGTTGTTATCGTCTGGGTGTTGTCGTTGATTTGGGGTGTGATGCTGTTTTTAGGATTTTAATTACTGGCTTTTTTGCCATAGTCTTGAATTTTCAAATGTAATGTTCTCAATGTTCAGACAGTGGAATGGGTGGGTCGTCATGTGATGGTACTAATCTCAAGGATGAGATTTATGGGTGTCGTAACTCTAGAAGTTTGTCTAGTGAGCCATATGATGATATAACTTGTAATTTTCTTTACGTCTATTTGTACATGGCTGATATCAGATATAACAACGTTTTAGGGGGGTTTTCAGACCATGGGGCACTGTCAGTGAATTTGCTACTTTAGGTGGTGTTTCCACAAGCAAGCCAGTAAAAGGGCCCATGCTCATTAAGGTTTTATTTAGCCAAAGTATTACCAAGAAATTGCACCGAAATTCCAGTCTTCATTTTAAAGCAGATTGCTGCTGCTTGCTTGCTAACAGGAAAGGAAGGGAAAAGAGACAGTCGACACTGCATCATCTTAGCAACCCTTTAGCAATATATTCAGAATGAGTGATATGATATTTATTTCATTGATATTCATTATGTTTTTCTTTGTAAATGAAAATGATGACCTGATGGTTGTTTGGAATCAGTTTTATTAACCCTTTTGCAGGCATAGCGACATTTTGTCGTTTTGCGATAATGACGTTAGTGGGCAACTAGTAGAGCAACTATTATGTCGCCACACGAACGGTTTATATAAATTGATTTATAGTTAGCTAATTGCCTTTTTTGTTTAATTTTTTTGCTAATAGTAAGCTACAATATGTTTGTCTCTGTTAGCAACAAAAAAATAAGCCGCTTGCAGAAGAAAAAACGATCGTTTTTTGCGGTAGCCTACTAAACAAACAAAAAATCCGAAATTAAATCGTATTTAAATAAAATTGAAAATTTTGTTTGTAGCTTTATTTTTTTATTAATGCATGAATCATATTGGATGTTTAGCGGGGCGTGGAACCTGGGCGCCCTCTAAGGAGCTCCCAGTGTTTAGGAGGTGTATTTAAAATTGATTAACCAGGTGATTGGGGGTACAATATCCAAATTCAAATTGACCAACCAGGTGATTGGGGGTACAATATCCAAGTCTGGGCCTATCCAGGTGGGTGTTTTTTTTCAGAGTATCAGCCCTGGGCTTACCACTTTACTATATGGTACACACGTTTTGCTGTAAGCCATAAATCCATAGCCCACTTTGGAACTGCAGCATTCATCTGCTAAACATTTTCCACTGCAACTGCAATATAAATAAATGTAATTTAATTATACCAACAACAAATATCTCCTGTTGTCATTGGCAGCTTGAGATTACATCATCAACTTTTGTTCTAGATACTTGATTGTATTGTTTGTAGGCTATTTATTTGTTGTGTGAAAATTCCAGATTTTAGAGTGTCTTCTACATACATGAATACACTTGTTTTGCATATTGTAAAGTGGTCCATAGAAATAAAAATTTTATTACATTGTAGATACCTTTTTAGAAAATTTAGCGAGATTGCACCACTGCTGCCACAACCTGGTTTGATGAGTTATGGTGTTTGCTCTCACAACAATAAAACTGTTTTTTTTTATTTTTTGCAAACTTTATCATAATTTTTACTATAATAAAAGACGTGTCTGTCTGTCAACAGCCACGGTTGAAGGTTGGACAAAAAAGACTCAACTCCCACCCTGGGAACACAACTCCCACCCTGGGACACACTAACAACTGCATCAATCAATCACTCACATATTTATTACACCTGACAATCTCTCATAGCACACTGGACTATTGCTTTAAGAAACTTCCACCTAACATCCATTCTCTTAACAGAGAAAGGTATTTTAAACACTCTTTGGCAAATCATTTATTTGATTTTAGTGGCTAACTGTTGCCCTTTTTTATTTTATGTGTATATATACTACTTTATTGGCAATAACTTCATTTAAATCAGAAATAGTTTTCAAATTAGGCCATACAACAATAGTAAAAAAAAAAAGAAAAAAGGAAAACAGTTAGCCATTAAAATCGAATAATAATTTGACAAATAGACAAATAATTTGGTTTAAAATGCCTTTCTCTGCTAAGAGAACGGATATTAGGTGGAAGATTGTTAAAGCAACTGGTAATATTTTATGATTGTTATATGGTATAATTCGGAAAACATTTTTGTTTGCAATAAAATTGTGTCAAATAAAGTAATATATATACCAGGGCACTAATAGTGTATAACAAAATTATACACTGTCGACATATTATGTTGGCTCTGAACAATGCTAACAAATGTTTATTAGTAAATACATTATAAAATAAATACCTAATTAAAATTCTACATATAGACACCAGAGATTATACTCACTACCACTGGGGCAGAATTAAAGGTGCTGGACACAGCTGAATGATAGCTGTAAGAATCACTAGACACGGAATGAAGACCTCCATATTGTAAAACAATCACTTAT
>NW_027045231.1:0-36082 GCF_963576615.1 Watersipora subatra | reverse complement strand
CTTTCGAACTCGTAGATGAGAAGAACAAGCCAAAGAACGGCGCTTTCTACTCACCTGTCTTTACACGCGTAGACATTAGATAGCCGGTAAACTAATAAGATCTACGATAGCGCGTCACTTTATGTCGAGAAAAAGTAACAAACTTCCTTTAAAAGAGATTTCTTCGGATTAAAAGTGAGAATATGTTATTTTTATGTTGAGATCGGACGCTGCAACAGTTTTCGTTATACACGAGTAGAGTACATCCTTCGACTACAAAAAGTGTCGCGCTTTAATTGATCACGCTTGCCAGAAGGGTTTTGACGCGGAAATGCAGCAGCAAAGTTATATATACTGTTACACACTACACGTACGTAGTACATAGTACATAGTACATAGTACATAGTATATGTATATATATATAACGCATACGTAGTACATGTTCATGTACATGAACATGTACATGTACATGTACATGTAGATGAAGATAGCGCGAAGATCGCGATGAAGATAGCAAGATGTAAAAATAAATAAAAAGTCTACAGCACCCGGTATTCCCAGGCGGTCACCCATCCAAGTACTAACCGGGCTCGACGTTGCTTAGCTTCAGTGATCGGACGAGAACTGGCGTTTTCAACGTGATATGGCCGTAGACACTGATGCGCTCTTCGAGACACGCTATTAACGCAGAGTTATAATAATGCTCACCAAGCCGTGACTATATTGTCCAATGGGCGTTCGCTGATTATTGCCACGTTTCTCATTAGCGTCTGTTGAAGCTTACTAAATGTCTACGGCCATATCACGTTGAAAACGCCAGTTCTCGTCCGATCACTGAAGCTAAGCAACGTCGAGCCCGGTTAGTACTTGGATGGGTGACCGCCTGGGAATACCGGGTGCTGTAGACCTTTAGTTTTTATCAAAATTATACTAATTTAGAATTTTCAAGCTTCTTTAATTCACTCTATCTCTTGATATAGAATAAAAAATCATTTCCGCTTGAAAGTCTTTTAATTCGCTCTATCTCTTGATGTAAAATAAAAAATCATTTCCGCTTGAAAGTCTTTTAATTCGCTCTATCTCTTGATGTAAAATAAAAAATCATTTCCATTTAAAAGTCTTTTAATTCGCTCTATCTCTTGATTTAAAACAAAAAATCATTTCCATTTAAAAGTCTTTTAATTCGCTCTATCTTTTGATATAAAATAAAAAATCATTTCCATTTAAAAGTCTTTTAATTCGCTCTATCTTTTGATATAAAATAAAAAATCATTTCCATTTAAAAGTCTTTTAATTCGCTCTATCTTTTGATATAAAATAAAAAATCATTTCCATTCAAAGGTTTTAGCCGAAACTGGATAATATGAATATTATTAGTACTTGATGCTATCCGGCTAGCTTCAATCTCCTCATCTTCACCAGCCATGCGCCGCTGCTACCCGTGCATTTTAAAGAGGATATAATTTCGATTCGTTTTCATTTTGCGCGGCGTAATAGCTCAAGAAACTCGCGTTAAGATTTTCTTTTAATTGCGCAACTCGTATGTCGGCGTTACGAGTTTACCTAAAAGCTAAAATAAATAACTAAACGAAACTCGACTCGGCCTTTCGCCGCAAAATACGCATTCTCGTAATGTAAACTCGAGCGATCGTCTTCGATCGTGATGAAACAAAACCGTACTCGCGGATGCGTAAAAGTCTAAAAGGTAAATTGTGTCAAAAAGTTTCGAAACGATTTACAAACCGGAACGTGGAATCTACGTTACGACGGCAACTAAGTTCGGTGATGAGCGCGGGCCAGCGCGTAGCTAAGGTTGCTCCATCAGTTTTTATCTTTGCGGAACTATCTCTAGCGAAAAGCCTACTTTCGCGTAAGGTCATTTCCACGCAATTATAATTATTTAAAAGGAAAATATTTACCGTAGTTTTCAAAATGCTGACGAAATAATCTAAAGCGCGTGAAGCGGCGGTAACGAGCCTGCAACCTTCGTACGAATCGGCGAGATCTTGAGCGCTATGCGTTTAGCCAATGAGTGAACGAGTCGAATATTATCGAGCGCGAACAACCACGCCATCGAAGTATGAGAGTACACACGACTCCTAATTTGCACAATATCAACGATTCGTTTGAGCCGGGAATATTCGTTACGCAATGGCAAAGTTTTAAGCTATGCGTTCGAAGTAACTCGATAGCTTTTCATAGCTAATGAGCGAGCTGGACGAATAACCGGCAGCGCGATTGACCGCTCTTTCAAATATTGAGAGAGCGAACGAATCCTAGTTTACATGGTACGCATGAATGTTTCGTTGCAGCGCGATTAACCGCTCTTTCAGATGTTGAGAGAGCAAACGAATCCTAATTTACACGTGTATATAGTAGACGTACTACGATTGTTTCGTTAGGAGTTGAAGCTACTCGCGCGGCGGTCGAACGCGAGCGTACTCGTTTGGAGGCTATTACACCATTTCTAAAGCATCGCTTTATTTGGTTCGACGTGAACATCTTTTTAACACACCTGTTCGCGTAAGTAAAAGCTTTCTATGTAGGGCTGTTTTCTTTCGAACTCGTAGATGAGAAGAACAAGCCAAAGAACGGCGCTTTCTACTCACCTGTCTTTACACGCGTAGACATTAGATAGCCGGTAAACTAATAAGATCTACGATAGCGCGTCACTTTATGTCGAGAAAAAGTAACAAACTTCCTTTAAAAGAGATTTCTTCGGATTAAAAGTGAGAATATGTTATTTTTATGTTGAGATCGGACGCTGCAACAGTTTTCGTTATACACGAGTAGAGTACATCCTTCGACTACAAAAAGTGTCGCGCTTTAATTGATCACGCTTGCCAGAAGGGTTTTGACGCGGAAATGCAGCAGCAAAGTTATATATACTGTTACACACTACACGTACGTAGTACATAGTACATAGTACATAGTATATGTATATATATATAACGCATACGTAGTACATGTTCATGTACATGAACATGTACATGTACATGTAGATGAAGATAGCGCGAAGATCGCGATGAAGATAGCAAGATGTAAAAATAAATAAAAAGTCTACAGCACCCGGTATTCCCAGGCGGTCACCCATCCAAGTACTAACCGGGCTCGACGTTGCTTAGCTTCAGTGATCGGACGAGAACTGGCGTTTTCAACGTGATATGGCCGTAGACACTGATGCGCTCTTCGAGACACGCTATTAACGCAGAGTTATAATAATGCTCACCAAGCCGTGACTATATTGTCCAATGGGCGTTCGCTGATTATTGCCACGTTTCTCATTAGCGTCTGTTGAAGCTTACTAAATGTCTACGGCCATATCACGTTGAAAACGCCAGTTCTCGTCCGATCACTGAAGCTAAGCAACGTCGAGCCCGGTTAGTACTTGGATGGGTGACCGCCTGGGAATACCGGGTGCTGTAGACCTTTAGTTTTTATCAAAATTATACTAATTTAGAATTTTCAAGCTTCTTTAATTCACTCTATCTCTTGATATAGAATAAAAAATCATTTCCGCTTGAAAGTCTTTTAATTCGCTCTATCTCTTGATGTAAAATAAAAAATCATTTCCGCTTGAAAGTCTTTTAATTCGCTCTATCTCTTGATGTAAAATAAAAAATCATTTCCATTTAAAAGTCTTTTAATTCGCTCTATCTCTTGATTTAAAACAAAAAATCATTTCCATTTAAAAGTCTTTTAATTCGCTCTATCTTTTGATATAAAATAAAAAATCATTTCCATTTAAAAGTCTTTTAATTCGCTCTATCTTTTGATATAAAATAAAAAATCATTTCCATTCAAAGGTTTTAGCCGAAACTGGATAATATGATTATTATTAGTACTTGATGCTATCCGGCTAGCTTCAATCTCCTCATCTTCACCAGCCATGCGCCGCTGCTACCCGTGTATTTTAAAGAGGATATAATTTCGATTCGTTTTCATTTTGCGCGGCGTAATAGCTCAAGAAACTCGCGTTAAGATTTCCTTTTAATTGCGCAACTCGTATGTCGGCGTTACGAGTTTACCTAAAAGCTAAAATAAATAACTAAACGAAACTCGACTCGGCCTTTCGCCGCAAAATACGCATTCTCGTAATGTAAACTCGAGCGATCGTCTTCGATCGTGATGAAACAAAACCGTACTCGCGGATGCGTAAAAGTCTAAAAGGTAAATTGTGTCAAAAAGTTTCGAAACGAATTACAAACCGGAACGTGGAATCTACGTTACGACGGCAACTAAGTTCGGTGATGAGCGCGGGCCAGCGCGTAGCTAAGGTTGCTCCATCAGTTTTTATCTTTGCGGAATTATCTCTAGCGAAAAGCCTACTTTCGCGTAAGGTCATTTCCACGCGATTATAATTATTTAAAAGGAAAATATTTACCGTAGTTTTCAAAATGCTGACGAAATAATCTAAAGCGCGTGAAGCGGCGGTAACGAGCCTGCAACCTTCGTACGAATCGGCGAGATCTTGAACGCTATGCGTTTAGCCAATGAGTGAACGAGTCGAATATTATCGAGCGCGAACAACCACGCCGTCGAAGTATGAGAGTACACACGACTCCTAATTTGCACAATATCAACGATTCGTTTGAGCCGGGAATATTCGTTACGCAATGGCAAAGTTTTAAGCTATGCGTTCGAAGTAACTCGATAGCTTTTCATAGCTAATGAGCGAGCTGGACGAATAACCGGCAGCGCGATTGACCGCTCTTTCAAATATTGAGAGAGCGAACGAATCCTAGTTTACATGGTACGCATGAATGTTTCGTTGCAGCGCGATTAACCGCTCTTTCAGATGTTAAGAGAGCAAACGAATCCTAATTTACACGTGTATATAGTAGACGTACTACGATTGTTTCGTTAGGAGTTGAAGCTACTCGCGCGGCGGTCGAACGCGAGCGTACTCGTTTGGAGGCTATTACACCATTTCTAAAGCATCGCTTTATTTGGTTCGACGTGAACATCTTTTTAACACACCTGTTCGCGTAAGTAAAAGCTTTCTATGTAGGGCTGTTTTCTTTCGAACTCGTAGATGAGAAGAACAAGCCAAAGAACGGCGCTTTCTACTCACCTGTCTTTACACGCGTAGACATTAGATAGCCGGTAAACTAATAAGATCTACGATAGCGCGTCACTTTATGTCGAGAAAAAGTAACAAACTTCCTTTAAAAGAGATTTCTTCGGATTAAAAGTGAGAATATGTTATTTTTATGTTGAGATCGGACGCTGCAACAGTTTTCGTTATACACGAGTAGAGTACATCCTTCGACTACAAAAAGTGTCGCGCTTTAATTGATCACGCTTGCCAGAAGGGTTTTGACGCGGAAATGCAGCAGCAAAGTTATATATACTGTTACACACTACACGTACGTAGTACATAGTACATAGTACATAGTACATAGTATATGTATATATATATAACGCATACGTAGTACATGTTCATGTACATGAACATGTACATGTACATGTACATGTAGATGAAGATAGCGCGAAGATCGCGATGAAGATAGCAAGATGTAAAAATAAATAAAAAGTCTACAGCACCCGGTATTCCCAGGCGGTCACCCATCCAAGTACTAACCGGGCTCGACGTTGCTTAGCTTCAGTGATCGGACGAGAACTGGCGTTTTCAACGTGATATGGCCGTAGACACTGATGCGCTCTTCGAGACACGCTATTAACGCAGAGTTATAATAATGCTCACCAAGCCGTGACTATATTGTCCAATGGGCGTTCGCTGATTATTGCCACGTTTCTCATTAGCGTCTGTTGAAGCTTACTAAATGTCTACGGCCATATCACGTTGAAAACGCCAGTTCTCGTCCGATCACTGAAGCTAAGCAACGTCGAGCCCGGTTAGTACTTGGATGGGTGACCGCCTGGGAATACCGGGTGCTGTAGACCTTTAGTTTTTATCAAAATTATACTAATTTAGAATTTTCAAGCTTCTTTAATTCACTCTATCTCTTGATATAGAATAAAAAATCATTTCCGCTTGAAAGTCTTTTAATTCGCTCTATCTCTTGATGTAAAATAAAAAATCATTTCCGCTTGAAAGTCTTTTAATTCGCTCTATCTCTTGATGTAAAATAAAAAATCATTTCCATTTAAAAGTCTTTTAATTCGCTCTATCTCTTGATTTAAAACAAAAAATCATTTCCATTTAAAAGTCTTTTAATTCGCTCTATCTTTTGATATAAAATAAAAAATCATTTCCATTTAAAAGTCTTTTAATTCGCTCTATCTTTTGATATAAAATAAAAAATCATTTCCATTCAAAGGTTTTAGCCGAAACTGGATAATATGATTATTATTAGTACTTGATGCTATCCGGCTAGCTTCAATCTCCTCATCTTCACCAGCCATGCGCCGCTGCTACCCGTGTATTTTAAAGAGGATATAATTTCGATTCGTTTTCATTTTGCGCGGCGTAATAGCTCAAGAAACTCGCGTTAAGATTTCCTTTTAATTGCGCAACTCGTATGTCGGCGTTACGAGTTTACCTAAAAGCTAAAATAAATAACTAAACGAAACTCGACTCGGCCTTTCGCCGCAAAATACGCATTCTCGTAATGTAAACTCGAGCGATCGTCTTCGATCGTGATGAAACAAAACCGTACTCGCGGATGCGTAAAAGTCTAAAAGGTAAATTGTGTCAAAAAGTTTCGAAACGAATTACAAACCGGAACGTGGAATCTACGTTACGACGGCAACTAAGTTCGGTGATGAGCGCGGGCCAGCGCGTAGCTAAGGTTGCTCCATCAGTTTTTATCTTTGCGGAATTATCTCTAGCGAAAAGCCTACTTTCGCGTAAGGTCATTTCCACGCGATTATAATTATTTAAAAGGAAAATATTTACCGTAGTTTTCAAAATGCTGACGAAATAATCTAAAGCGCGTGAAGCGGCGGTAACGAGCCTGCAACCTTCGTACGAATCGGCGAGATCTTGAACGCTATGCGTTTAGCCAATGAGTGAACGAGTCGAATATTATCGAGCGCGAACAACCACGCCGTCGAAGTATGAGAGTACACACGACTCCTAATTTGCACAATATCAACGATTCGTTTGAGCCGGGAATATTCGTTACGCAATGGCAAAGTTTTAAGCTATGCGTTCGAAGTAACTCGATAGCTTTTCATAGCTAATGAGCGAGCTGGACGAATAACCGGCAGCGCGATTGACCGCTCTTTCAAATATTGAGAGAGCGAACGAATCCTAGTTTACATGGTACGCATGAATGTTTCGTTGCAGCGCGATTAACCGCTCTTTCAGATGTTAAGAGAGCAAACGAATCCTAATTTACACGTGTATATAGTAGACGTACTACGATTGTTTCGTTAGGAGTTGAAGCTACTCGCGCGGCGGTCGAACGCGAGCGTACTCGTTTGGAGGCTATTACACCATTTCTAAAGCATCGCTTTATTTGGTTCGACGTGAACATCTTTTTAACACACCTGTTCGCGTAAGTAAAAGCTTTCTATGTAGGGCTGTTTTCTTTCGAACTCGTAGATGAGAAGAACAAGCCAAAGAACGGCGCTTTCTACTCACCTGTCTTTACACGCGTAGACATTAGATAGCCGGTAAACTAATAAGATCTACGATAGCGCGTCACTTTATGTCGAGAAAAAGTAACAAACTTCCTTTAAAAGAGATTTCTTCGGATTAAAAGTGAGAATATGTTATTTTTATGTTGAGATCGGACGCTGCAACAGTTTTCGTTATACACGAGTAGAGTACATCCTTCGACTACAAAAAGTGTCGCGCTTTAATTGATCACGCTTGCCAGAAGGGTTTTGACGCGGAAATGCAGCAGCAAAGTTATATATACTGTTACACACTACACGTACGTAGTACATAGTACATAGTACATAGTACATAGTATATGTATATATATATAACGCATACGTAGTACATGTTCATGTACATGAACATGTACATGTACATGTACATGTAGATGAAGATAGCGCGAAGATCGCGATGAAGATAGCAAGATGTAAAAATAAATAAAAAGTCTACAGCACCCGGTATTCCCAGGCGGTCACCCATCCAAGTACTAACCGGGCTCGACGTTGCTTAGCTTCAGTGATCGGACGAGAACTGGCGTTTTCAACGTGATATGGCCGTAGACACTGATGCGCTCTTCGAGACACGCTATTAACGCAGAGTTATAATAATGCTCACCAAGCCGTGACTATATTGTCCAATGGGCGTTCGCTGATTATTGCCACGTTTCTCATTAGCGTCTGTTGAAGCTTACTAAATGTCTACGGCCATATCACGTTGAAAACGCCAGTTCTCGTCCGATCACTGAAGCTAAGCAACGTCGAGCCCGGTTAGTACTTGGATGGGTGACCGCCTGGGAATACCGGGTGCTGTAGACCTTTAGTTTTTATCAAAATTATACTAATTTAGAATTTTCAAGCTTCTTTAATTCACTCTATCTCTTGATATAGAATAAAAAATCATTTCCGCTTGAAAGTCTTTTAATTCGCTCTATCTCTTGATGTAAAATAAAAAATCATTTCCGCTTGAAAGTCTTTTAATTCGCTCTATCTCTTGATGTAAAATAAAAAATCATTTCCATTTAAAAGTCTTTTAATTCGCTCTATCTCTTGATTTAAAACAAAAAATCATTTCCATTTAAAAGTCTTTTAATTCGCTCTATCTTTTGATATAAAATAAAAAATCATTTCCATTTAAAAGTCTTTTAATTCGCTCTATCTTTTGATATAAAATAAAAAATCATTTCCATTCAAAGGTTTTAGCCGAAACTGGATAATATGATTATTATTAGTACTTGATGCTATCCGGCTAGCTTCAATCTCCTCATCTTCACCAGCCATGCGCCGCTGCTACCCGTGTATTTTAAAGAGGATATAATTTCGATTCGTTTTCATTTTGCGCGGCGTAATAGCTCAAGAAACTCGCGTTAAGATTTCCTTTTAATTGCGCAACTCGTATGTCGGCGTTACGAGTTTACCTAAAAGCTAAAATAAATAACTAAACGAAACTCGACTCGGCCTTTCGCCGCAAAATACGCATTCTCGTAATGTAAACTCGAGCGATCGTCTTCGATCGTGATGAAACAAAACCGTACTCGCGGATGCGTAAAAGTCTAAAAGGTAAATTGTGTCAAAAAGTTTCGAAACAAATTACAAACCGGAACGTGGAATCTACGTTACGACGGCAACTAAGTTCGGTGATGAGCGCGGGCCAGCGCGTAGCTAAGGTTGCTCCATCAGTTTTTATCTTTGCGGAATTATCTCTAGCGAAAAGCCTACTTTCGCGTAAGGTCATTTCCACGCGATTATAATTATTTAAAAGGAAAATATTTACCGTAGTTTTCAAAATGCTGACGAAATAATCTAAAGCGCGTGAAGCGGCGGTAACGAGCCTGCAACCTTCGTACGAATCGGCGAGATCTTGAACGCTATGCGTTTAGCCAATGAGTGAACGAGTCGAATATTATCGAGCGCGAACAACCACGCCGTCGAAGTATGAGAGTACACACGACTCCTAATTTGCACAATATCAACGATTCGTTTGAGCCGGGAATATTCGTTACGCAATGGCAAAGTTTTAAGCTATGCGTTCGAAGTAACTCGATAGCTTTTCATAGCTAATGAGCGAGCTGGACGAATAACCGGCAGCGCGATTGACCGCTCTTTCAAATATTGAGAGAGCGAACGAATCCTAGTTTACATGGTACGCATGAATGTTTCGTTGCAGCGCGATTAACCGCTCTTTCAGATGTTAAGAGAGCAAACGAATCCTAATTTACACGTGTATATAGTAGACGTACTACGATTGTTTCGTTAGGAGTTGAAGCTACTCGCGCGGCGGTCGAACGCGAGCGTACTCGTTTGGAGGCTATTACACCATTTCTAAAGCATCGCTTTATTTGGTTCGACGTGAACATCTTTTTAACACACCTGTTCGCGTAAGTAAAAGCTTTCTATGTAGGGCTGTTTTCTTTCGAACTCGTAGATGAGAAGAACAAGCCAAAGAACGGCGCTTTCTACTCACCTGTCTTTACACGCGTAGACATTAGATAGCCGGTAAACTAATAAGATCTACGATAGCGCGTCACTTTATGTCGAGAAAAAGTAACAAACTTCCTTTAAAAGAGATTTCTTCGGATTAAAAGTGAGAATATGTTATTTTTATGTTGAGATCGGACGCTGCAACAGTTTTCGTTATACACGAGTAGAGTACATCCTTCGACTACAAAAAGTGTCGCGCTTTAATTGATCACGCTTGCCAGAAGGGTTTTGACGCGGAAATGCAGCAGCAAAGTTATATATACTGTTACACACTACACGTACGTAGTACATAGTACATAGTACATAGTATATGTATATATATATAACGCATACGTAGTACATGTTCATGTACATGAACATGTACATGTACATGTACATGTAGATGAAGATAGCGCGAAGATCGCGATGAAGATAGCAAGATGTAAAAATAAATAAAAAGTCTACAGCACCCGGTATTCCCAGGCGGTCACCCATCCAAGTACTAACCGGGCTCGACGTTGCTTAGCTTCAGTGATCGGACGAGAACTGGCGTTTTCAACGTGATATGGCCGTAGACACTGATGCGCTCTTCGAGACACGCTATTAACGCAGAGTTATAATAATGCTCACCAAGCCGTGACTATATTGTCCAATGGGCGTTCGCTGATTATTGCCACGTTTCTCATTAGCGTCTGTTGAAGCTTACTAAATGTCTACGGCCATATCACGTTGAAAACGCCAGTTCTCGTCCGATCACTGAAGCTAAGCAACGTCGAGCCCGGTTAGTACTTGGATGGGTGACCGCCTGGGAATACCGGGTGCTGTAGACCTTTAGTTTTTATCAAAATTATACTAATTTAGAATTTTCAAGCTTCTTTAATTCACTCTATCTCTTGATATAGAATAAAAAATCATTTCCGCTTGAAAGTCTTTTAATTCGCTCTATCTCTTGATGTAAAATAAAAAATCATTTCCGCTTGAAAGTCTTTTAATTCGCTCTATCTCTTGATGTAAAATAAAAAATCATTTCCATTTAAAAGTCTTTTAATTCGCTCTATCTCTTGATTTAAAACAAAAAATCATTTCCATTTAAAAGTCTTTTAATTCGCTCTATCTTTTGATATAAAATAAAAAATCATTTCCATTTAAAAGTCTTTTAATTCGCTCTATCTTTTGATATAAAATAAAAAATCATTTCCATTCAAAGGTTTTAGCCGAAACTGGATAATATGATTATTATTAGTACTTGATGCTATCCGGCTAGCTTCAATCTCCTCATCTTCACCAGCCATGCGCCGCTGCTACCCGTGCATTTTAAAGAGGATATAATTTCGATTCGTTTTCATTTTGCGCGGCGTAATAGCTCAAGAAACTCGCGTTAAGATTTTCTTTTAATTGCGCAACTCGTATGTCGGCGTTACGAGTTTACCTAAAAGCTAAAATAAATAACTAAACGAAACTCGACTCGGCCTTTCGCCGCAAAATACGCATTCTCGTAATGTAAACTCGAGCGATCGTCTTCGATCGTGATGAAACAAAACCGTACTCGCGGATGCGTAAAAGTCTAAAAGGTAAATTGTGTCAAAAAGTTTCGAAACGATTTACAAACCGGAACGTGGAATCTACGTTACGACGGCAACTAAGTTCGGTGATGAGCGCGGGCCAGCGCGTAGCTAAGGTTGCTCCATCAGTTTTTATCTTTGCGGAACTATCTCTAGCGAAAAGCCTACTTTCGCGTAAGGTCATTTCCACGCAATTATAATTATTTAAAAGGAAAATATTTACCGTAGTTTTCAAAATGCTGACGAAATAATCTAAAGCGCGTGAAGCGGCGGTAACGAGCCTGCAACCTTCGTACGAATCGGCGAGATCTTGAGCGCTATGCGTTTAGCCAATGAGTGAACGAGTCGAATATTATCGAGCGCGAACAACCACGCCATCGAAGTATGAGAGTACACACGACTCCTAATTTGCACAATATCAACGATTCGTTTGAGCCGGGAATATTCGTTACGCAATGGCAAAGTTTTAAGCTATACGTTCGAAGTAACTCGATAGCTTTTCATAGCTAATGAGCGAGCTGGACGAATAACCGGCAGCGCGATTGACCGCTCTTTCAAATATTGAGAGAGCGAACGAATCCTAATTTACATGGTACGCATGAATGTTTCGTTGCAGCGCGATTAACCGCTCTTTCAGATGTTGAGAGAGCAAACGAATCCTAATTTACACGTGTATATAGTAGACGTACTACGATTGTTTCGTTAGGAGTTGAAGCTACTCGCGCGGCGGTCGAACGCGAGCGTACTCGTTTGGAGGCTATTACACCATTTCTAAAGCATCGCTTTATTTGGTTCGACGTGAACATCTTTTTAACACACCTGTTCGCGTAAGTAAAAGCTTTCTATGTAGGGCTGTTTTCTTTCGAACTCGTAGATGAGAAGAACAAGCCAAAGAACGGCGCTTTCTACTCACCTGTCTTTACACGCGTAGACATTAGATAGCCGGTAAACTAATAAGATCTACGATAGCGCGTCACTTTATGTCGAGAAAAAGTAACAAACTTCCTTTAAAAGAGATTTCTTCGGATTAAAAGTGAGAATATGTTATTTTTATGTTGAGATCGGACGCTGCAACAGTTTTCGTTATACACGAGTAGAGTACATCCTTCGACTACAAAAAGTGTCGCGCTTTAATTGATCACGCTTGCCAGAAGGGTTTTGACGCGGAAATGCAGCAGCAAAGTTATATATACTGTTACACACTACACGTACGTAGTACATAGTACATAGTACATAGTACATAGTATATGTATATATATATAACGCATACGTAGTACATGTTCATGTACATGAACATGTACATGTACATGTACATGTAGATGAAGATAGCGCGAAGATCGCGATGAAGATAGCAAGATGTAAAAATAAATAAAAAGTCTACAGCACCCGGTATTCCCAGGCGGTCACCCATCCAAGTACTAACCGGGCTCGACGTTGCTTAGCTTCAGTGATCGGACGAGAACTGGCGTTTTCAACGTGATATGGCCGTAGACACTGATGCGCTCTTCGAGACACGCTATTAACGCAGAGTTATAATAATGCTCACCAAGCCGTGACTATATTGTCCAATGGGCGTTCGCTGATTATTGCCACGTTTCTCATTAGCGTCTGTTGAAGCTTACTAAATGTCTACGGCCATATCACGTTGAAAACGCCAGTTCTCGTCCGATCACTGAAGCTAAGCAACGTCGAGCCCGGTTAGTACTTGGATGGGTGACCGCCTGGGAATACCGGGTGCTGTAGACCTTTAGTTTTTATCAAAATTATACTAATTTAGAATTTTCAAGCTTCTTTAATTCACTCTATCTCTTGATATAGAATAAAAAATCATTTCCGCTTGAAAGTCTTTTAATTCGCTCTATCTCTTGATGTAAAATAAAAAATCATTTCCGCTTGAAAGTCTTTTAATTCGCTCTATCTCTTGATGTAAAATAAAAAATCATTTCCATTTAAAAGTCTTTTAATTCGCTCTATCTCTTGATTTAAAACAAAAAATCATTTCCATTTAAAAGTCTTTTAATTCGCTCTATCTTTTGATATAAAATAAAAAATCATTTCCATTTAAAAGTCTTTTAATTCGCTCTATCTTTTGATATAAAATAAAAAATCATTTCCATTCAAAGGTTTTAGCCGAAACTGGATAATATGATTATTATTAGTACTTGATGCTATCCGGCTAGCTTCAATCTCCTCATCTTCACCAGCCATGCGCCGCTGCTACCCGTGTATTTTAAAGAGGATATAATTTCGATTCATTTTCATTTTGCGCGGCGTAATAGCTCAAGAAACTCGCGTTAAGATTTCCTTTTAATTGCGCAACTCGTATGTCGGCGTTACGAGTTTACCTAAAAGCTAAAATAAATAACTAAACGAAACTCGACTCGGCCTTTCGCCGCAAAATACGCATTCTCGTAATGTAAACTCGAGCGATCGTCTTCGATCGTGATGAAACAAAACCGTACTCGCGGATGCGTAAAAGTCTAAAAGGTAAATTGTGTCAAAAAGTTTCGAAACGAATTACAAACCGGAACGTGGAATCTACGTTACGACGGCAACTAAGTTCGGTGATGAGCGCGGGCCAGCGCGTAGCTAAGGTTGCTCCATCAGTTTTTATCTTTGCGGAATTATCTCTAGCGAAAAGCCTACTTTCGCGTAAGGTCATTTCCACGCGATTATAATTATTTAAAAGGAAAATATTTACCGTAGTTTTCAAAATGCTGACGAAATAATCTAAAGCGCGTGAAGCGGCGGTAACGAGCCTGCAACCTTCGTACGAATCGGCGAGATCTTGAACGCTATGCGTTTAGCCAATGAGTGAACGAGTCGAATATTATCGAGCGCGAACAACCACGCCGTCGAAGTATGAGAGTACACACGACTCCTAATTTGCACAATATCAACGATTCGTTTGAGCCGGGAATATTCGTTACGCAATGGCAAAGTTTTAAGCTATGCGTTCGAAGTAACTCGATAGCTTTTCATAGCTAATGAGCGAGCTGGACGAATAACCGGCAGCGCGATTGACCGCTCTTTCAAATATTGAGAGAGCGAACGAATCCTAGTTTACATGGTACGCATGAATGTTTCGTTGCAGCGCGATTAACCGCTCTTTCAGATGTTAAGAGAGCAAACGAATCCTAATTTACACGTGTATATAGTAGACGTACTACGATTGTTTCGTTAGGAGTTGAAGCTACTCGCGCGGCGGTCGAACGCGAGCGTACTCGTTTGGAGGCTATTACACCATTTCTAAAGCATCGCTTTATTTGGTTCGACGTGAACATCTTTTTAACACACCTGTTCGCGTAAGTAAAAGCTTTCTATGTAGGGCTGTTTTCTTTCGAACTCGTAGATGAGAAGAACAAGCCAAAGAACGGCGCTTTCTACTCACCTGTCTTTACACGCGTAGACATTAGATAGCCGGTAAACTAATAAGATCTACGATAGCGCGTCACTTTATGTCGAGAAAAAGTAACAAACTTCCTTTAAAAGAGATTTCTTCGGATTAAAAGTGAGAATATGTTATTTTTATGTTGAGATCGGACGCTGCAACAGTTTTCGTTATACACGAGTAGAGTACATCCTTCGACTACAAAAAGTGTCGCGCTTTAATTGATCACGCTTGCCAGAAGGGTTTTGACGCGGAAATGCAGCAGCAAAGTTATATATACTGTTACACACTACACGTACGTAGTACATAGTACATAGTACATAGTATATGTATATATATATAACGCATACGTAGTACATGTTCATGTACATGAACATGTACATGTACATGTACATGTAGATGACGATAGCGCGAAGATCGCGATGAAGATAGCAAGATGTAAAAATAAATAAAAAGTCTACAGCACCCGGTATTCCCAGGCGGTCACCCATCCAAGTACTAACCGGGCTCGACGTTGCTTAGCTTCAGTGATCGGACGAGAACTGGCGTTTTCAACGTGATATGGCCGTAGACACTGATGCGCTCTTCGAGACACGCTATTAACGCAGAGTTATAATAATGCTCACCAAGCCGTGACTATATTGTCCAATGGGCGTTCGCTGATTATTGCCACGTTTCTCATTAGCGTCTGTTGAAGCTTACTAAATGTCTACGGCCATATCACGTTGAAAACGCCAGTTCTCGTCCGATCACTGAAGCTAAGCAACGTCGAGCCCGGTTAGTACTTGGATGGGTGACCGCCTGGGAATACCGGGTGCTGTAGACCTTTAGTTTTTATCAAAATTATACTAATTTAGAATTTTCAAGCTTCTTTAATTCACTCTATCTCTTGATATAGAATAAAAAATCATTTCCGCTTGAAAGTCTTTTAATTCGCTCTATCTCTTGATGTAAAATAAAAAATCATTTCCGCTTGAAAGTCTTTTAATTCGCTCTATCTCTTGATGTAAAATAAAAAATCATTTCCATTTAAAAGTCTTTTAATTCGCTCTATCTCTTGATTTAAAACAAAAAATCATTTCCATTTAAAAGTCTTTTAATTCGCTCTATCTTTTGATATAAAATAAAAAATCATTTCCATTTAAAAGTCTTTTAATTCGCTCTATCTTTTGATATAAAATAAAAAATCATTTCCATTCAAAGGTTTTAGCCGAAACTGGATAATATGATTATTATTAGTACTTGATGCTATCCGGCTAGCTTCAATCTCCTCATCTTCACCAGCCATGCGCCGCTGCTACCCGTGCATTTTAAAGAGGATATAATTTCGATTCGTTTTCATTTTGCGCGGCGTAATAGCTCAAGAAACTCGCGTTAAGATTTTCTTTTAATTGCGCAACTCGTATGTCGGCGTTACGAGTTTACCTAAAAGCTAAAATAAATAACTAAACGAAACTCGACTCGGCCTTTCGCCGCAAAATACGCATTCTCGTAATGTAAACTCGAGCGATCGTCTTCGATCGTGATGAAACAAAACCGTACTCGCGGATGCGTAAAAGTCTAAAAGGTAAATTGTGTCAAAAAGTTTCGAAACGATTTACAAACCGGAACGTGGAATCTACGTTACGACGGCAACTAAGTTCGGTGATGAGCGCGGGCCAGCGCGTAGCTAAGGTTGCTCCATCAGTTTTTATCTTTGCGGAACTATCTCTAGCGAAAAGCCTACTTTCGCGTAAGGTCATTTCCACGCAATTATAATTATTTAAAAGGAAAATATTTACCGTAGTTTTCAAAATGCTGACGAAATAATCTAAAGCGCGTGAAGCGGCGGTAACGAGCCTGCAACCTTCGTACGAATCGGCGAGATCTTGAGCGCTATGCGTTTAGCCAATGAGTGAACGAGTCGAATATTATCGAGCGCGAACAACCACGCCATCGAAGTATGAGAGTACACACGACTCCTAATTTGCACAATATCAACGATTCGTTTGAGCCGGGAATATTCGTTACGCAATGGCAAAGTTTTAAGCTATACGTTCGAAGTAACTCGATAGCTTTTCATAGCTAATGAGCGAGCTGGACGAATAACCGGCAGCGCGATTGACCGCTCTTTCAAATATTGAGAGAGCGAACGAATCCTAATTTACATGGTACGCATGAATGTTTCGTTGCAGCGCGATTAACCGCTCTTTCAGATGTTGAGAGAGCAAACGAATCCTAATTTACACGTGTATATAGTAGACGTACTACGATTGTTTCGTTAGGAGTTGAAGCTACTCGCGCGGCGGTCGAACGCGAGCGTACTCGTTTGGAGGCTATTACACCATTTCTAAAGCATCGCTTTATTTGGTTCGACGTGAACATCTTTTTAACACACCTGTTCGCGTAAGTAAAAGCTTTCTATGTAGGGCTGTTTTCTTTCGAACTCGTAGATGAGAAGAACAAGCCAAAGAACGGCGCTTTCTACTCACCTGTCTTTACACGCGTAGACATTAGATAGCCGGTAAACTAATAAGATCTACGATAGCGCGTCACTTTATGTCGAGAAAAAGTAACAAACTTCCTTTAAAAGAGATTTCTTCGGATTAAAAGTGAGAATATGTTATTTTTATGTTGAGATCGGACGCTGCAACAGTTTTCGTTATACACGAGTAGAGTACATCCTTCGACTACAAAAAGTGTCGCGCTTTAATTGATCACGCTTGCCAGAAGGGTTTTGACGCGGAAATGCAGCAGCAAAGTTATATATACTGTTACACACTACACGTACGTAGTACATAGTACATAGTACATAGTACATAGTATATGTATATATATATAACGCATACGTAGTACATGTTCATGTACATGAACATGTACATGTACATGTACATGTAGATGAAGATAGCGCGAAGATCGCGATGAAGATAGCAAGATGTAAAAATAAATAAAAAGTCTACAGCACCCGGTATTCCCAGGCGGTCACCCATCCAAGTACTAACCGGGCTCGACGTTGCTTAGCTTCAGTGATCGGACGAGAACTGGCGTTTTCAACGTGATATGGCCGTAGACACTGATGCGCTCTTCGAGACACGCTATTAACGCAGAGTTATAATAATGCTCACCAAGCCGTGACTATATTGTCCAATGGGCGTTCGCTGATTATTGCCACGTTTCTCATTAGCGTCTGTTGAAGCTTACTAAATGTCTACGGCCATATCACGTTGAAAACGCCAGTTCTCGTCCGATCACTGAAGCTAAGCAACGTCGAGCCCGGTTAGTACTTGGATGGGTGACCGCCTGGGAATACCGGGTGCTGTAGACCTTTAGTTTTTATCAAAATTATACTAATTTAGAATTTTCAAGCTTCTTTAATTCACTCTATCTCTTGATATAGAATAAAAAATCATTTCCGCTTGAAAGTCTTTTAATTCGCTCTATCTCTTGATGTAAAATAAAAAATCATTTCCGCTTGAAAGTCTTTTAATTCGCTCTATCTCTTGATGTAAAATAAAAAATCATTTCCATTTAAAAGTCTTTTAATTCGCTCTATCTCTTGATTTAAAACAAAAAATCATTTCCATTTAAAAGTCTTTTAATTCGCTCTATCTTTTGATATAAAATAAAAAATCATTTCCATTTAAAAGTCTTTTAATTCGCTCTATCTTTTGATATAAAATAAAAAATCATTTCCATTCAAAGGTTTTAGCCGAAACTGGATAATATGATTATTATTAGTACTTGATGCTATCCGGCTAGCTTCAATCTCCTCATCTTCACCAGCCATGCGCCGCTGCTACCCGTGTATTTTAAAGAGGATATAATTTCGATTCGTTTTCATTTTGCGCGGCGTAATAGCTCAAGAAACTCGCGTTAAGATTTCCTTTTAATTGCGCAACTCGTATGTCGGCGTTACGAGTTTACCTAAAAGCTAAAATAAATAACTAAACGAAACTCGACTCGGCCTTTCGCCGCAAAATACGCATTCTCGTAATGTAAACTCGAGCGATCGTCTTCGATCGTGATGAAACAAAACCGTACTCGCGGATGCGTAAAAGTCTAAAAGGTAAATTGTGTCAAAAAGTTTCGAAACGAATTACAAACCGGAACGTGGAATCTACGTTACGACGGCAACTAAGTTCGGTGATGAGCGCGGGCCAGCGCGTAGCTAAGGTTGCTCCATCAGTTTTTATCTTTGCGGAATTATCTCTAGCGAAAAGCCTACTTTCGCGTAAGGTCATTTCCACGCGATTATAATTATTTAAAAGGAAAATATTTACCGTAGTTTTCAAAATGCTGACGAAATAATCTAAAGCGCGTGAAGCGGCGGTAACGAGCCTGCAACCTTCGTACGAATCGGCGAGATCTTGAACGCTATGCGTTTAGCCAATGAGTGAACGAGTCGAATATTATCGAGCGCGAACAACCACGCCGTCGAAGTATGAGAGTACACACGACTCCTAATTTGCACAATATCAACGATTCGTTTGAGCCGGGAATATTCGTTACGCAATGGCAAAGTTTTAAGCTATGCGTTCGAAGTAACTCGATAGCTTTTCATAGCTAATGAGCGAGCTGGACGAATAACCGGCAGCGCGATTGACCGCTCTTTCAAATATTGAGAGAGCGAACGAATCCTAGTTTACATGGTACGCATGAATGTTTCGTTGCAGCGCGATTAACCGCTCTTTCAGATGTTAAGAGAGCAAACGAATCCTAATTTACACGTGTATATAGTAGACGTACTACGATTGTTTCGTTAGGAGTTGAAGCTACTCGCGCGGCGGTCGAACGCGAGCGTACTCGTTTGGAGGCTATTACACCATTTCTAAAGCATCGCTTTATTTGGTTCGACGTGAACATCTTTTTAACACACCTGTTCGCGTAAGTAAAAGCTTTCTATGTAGGGCTGTTTTCTTTCGAACTCGTAGATGAGAAGAACAAGCCAAAGAACGGCGCTTTCTACTCACCTGTCTTTACACGCGTAGACATTAGATAGCCGGTAAACTAATAAGATCTACGATAGCGCGTCACTTTATGTCGAGAAAAAGTAACAAACTTCCTTTAAAAGAGATTTCTTCGGATTAAAAGTGAGAATATGTTATTTTTATGTTGAGATCGGACGCTGCAACAGTTTTCGTTATACACGAGTAGAGTACATCCTTCGACTACAAAAAGTGTCGCGCTTTAATTGATCACGCTTGCCAGAAGGGTTTTGACGCGGAAATGCAGCAGCAAAGTTATATATACTGTTACACACTACACGTACGTAGTACATAGTACATAGTACATAGTATATGTATATATATATAACGCATACGTAGTACATGTTCATGTACATGAACATGTACATGTACATGTACATGTAGATGAAGATAGCGCGAAGATCGCGATGAAGATAGCAAGATGTAAAAATAAATAAAAAGTCTACAGCACCCGGTATTCCCAGGCGGTCACCCATCCAAGTACTAACCGGGCTCGACGTTGCTTAGCTTCAGTGATCGGACGAGAACTGGCGTTTTCAACGTGATATGGCCGTAGACACTGATGCGCTCTTCGAGACACGCTATTAACGCAGAGTTATAATAATGCTCACCAAGCCGTGACTATATTGTCCAATGGGCGTTCGCTGATTATTGCCACGTTTCTCATTAGCGTCTGTTGAAGCTTACTAAATGTCTACGGCCATATCACGTTGAAAACGCCAGTTCTCGTCCGATCACTGAAGCTAAGCAACGTCGAGCCCGGTTAGTACTTGGATGGGTGACCGCCTGGGAATACCGGGTGCTGTAGACCTTTAGTTTTTATCAAAATTATACTAATTTAGAATTTTCAAGCTTCTTTAATTCACTCTATCTCTTGATATAGAATAAAAAATCATTTCCGCTTGAAAGTCTTTTAATTCGCTCTATCTCTTGATGTAAAATAAAAAATCATTTCCGCTTGAAAGTCTTTTAATTCGCTCTATCTCTTGATGTAAAATAAAAAATCATTTCCATTTAAAAGTCTTTTAATTCGCTCTATCTCTTGATTTAAAACAAAAAATCATTTCCATTTAAAAGTCTTTTAATTCGCTCTATCTTTTGATATAAAATAAAAAATCATTTCCATTTAAAAGTCTTTTAATTCGCTCTATCTTTTGATATAAAATAAAAAATCATTTCCATTCAAAGGTTTTAGCCGAAACTGGATAATATGATTATTATTAGTACTTGATGCTATCCGGCTAGCTTCAATCTCCTCATCTTCACCAGCCATGCGCCGCTGCTACCCGTGTATTTTAAAGAGGATATAATTTCGATTCGTTTTCATTTTGCGCGGCGTAATAGCTCAAGAAACTCGCGTTAAGATTTCCTTTTAATTGCGCAACTCGTATGTCGGCGTTACGAGTTTACCTAAAAGCTAAAATAAATAACTAAACGAAACTCGACTCGGCCTTTCGCCGCAAAATACGCATTCTCGTAATGTAAACTCGAGCGATCGTCTTCGATCGTGATGAAACAAAACCGTACTCGCGGATGCGTAAAAGTCTAAAAGGTAAATTGTGTCAAAAAGTTTCGAAACGAATTACAAACCGGAACGTGGAATCTACGTTACGACGGCAACTAAGTTCGGTGATGAGCGCGGGCCAGCGCGTAGCTAAGGTTGCTCCATCAGTTTTTATCTTTGCGGAATTATCTCTAGCGAAAAGCCTACTTTCGCGTAAGGTCATTTCCACGCGATTATAATTATTTAAAAGGAAAATATTTACCGTAGTTTTCAAAATGCTGACGAAATAATCTAAAGCGCGTGAAGCGGCGGTAACGAGCCTGCAACCTTCGTACGAATCGGCGAGATCTTGAACGCTATGCGTTTAGCCAATGAGTGAACGAGTCGAATATTATCGAGCGCGAACAACCACGCCGTCGAAGTATGAGAGTACACACGACTCCTAATTTGCACAATATCAACGATTCGTTTGAGCCGGGAATATTCGTTACGCAATGGCAAAGTTTTAAGCTATGCGTTCGAAGTAACTCGATAGCTTTTCATAGCTAATGAGCGAGCTGGACGAATAACCGGCAGCGCGATTGACCGCTCTTTCAAATATTGAGAGAGCGAACGAATCCTAGTTTACATGGTACGCATGAATGTTTCGTTGCAGCGCGATTAACCGCTCTTTCAGATGTTAAGAGAGCAAACGAATCCTAATTTACACGTGTATATAGTAGACGTACTACGATTGTTTCGTTAGGAGTTGAAGCTACTCGCGCGGCGGTCGAACGCGAGCGTACTCGTTTGGAGGCTATTACACCATTTCTAAAGCATCGCTTTATTTGGTTCGACGTGAACATCTTTTTAACACACCTGTTCGCGTAAGTAAAAGCTTTCTATGTAGGGCTGTTTTCTTTCGAACTCGTAGATGAGAAGAACAAGCCAAAGAACGGCGCTTTCTACTCACCTGTCTTTACACGCGTAGACATTAGATAGCCGGTAAACTAATAAGATCTACGATAGCGCGTCACTTTATGTCGAGAAAAAGTAACAAACTTCCTTTAAAAGAGATTTCTTCGGATTAAAAGTGAGAATATGTTATTTTTATGTTGAGATCGGACGCTGCAACAGTTTTCGTTATACACGAGTAGAGTACATCCTTCGACTACAAAAAGTGTCGCGCTTTAATTGATCACGCTTGCCAGAAGGGTTTTGACGCGGAAATGCAGCAGCAAAGTTATATATACTGTTACACACTACACGTACGTAGTACATAGTACATAGTACATAGTACATAGTATATGTATATATATATAACGCATACGTAGTACATGTTCATGAACATGTACATGTACATGTACATGTAGATGAAGATAGCGCGAAGATCGCGATGAAGATAGCAAGATGTAAAAATAAATAAAAAGTCTACAGCACCCGGTATTCCCAGGCGGTCACCCATCCAAGTACTAACCGGGCTCGACGTTGCTTAGCTTCAGTGATCGGACGAGAACTGGCGTTTTCAACGTGATATGGCCGTAGACACTGATGCGCTCTTCGAGACACGCTATTAACGCAGAGTTATAATAATGCTCACCAAGCCGTGACTATATTGTCCAATGGGCGTTCGCTGATTATTGCCACGTTTCTCATTAGCGTCTGTTGAAGCTTACTAAATGTCTACGGCCATATCACGTTGAAAACGCCAGTTCTCGTCCGATCACTGAAGCTAAGCAACGTCGAGCCCGGTTAGTACTTGGATGGGTGACCGCCTGGGAATACCGGGTGCTGTAGACCTTTAGTTTTTATCAAAATTATACTAATTTAGAATTTTCAAGCTTCTTTAATTCACTCTATCTCTTGATATAGAATAAAAAATCATTTCCGCTTGAAAGTCTTTTAATTCGCTCTATCTCTTGATGTAAAATAAAAAATCATTTCCGCTTGAAAGTCTTTTAATTCGCTCTATCTCTTGATGTAAAATAAAAAATCATTTCCATTTAAAAGTCTTTTAATTCGCTCTATCTCTTGATTTAAAACAAAAAATCATTTCCATTTAAAAGTCTTTTAATTCGCTCTATCTTTTGATATAAAATAAAAAATCATTTCCATTTAAAAGTCTTTTAATTCGCTCTATCTTTTGATATAAAATAAAAAATCATTTCCATTCAAAGGTTTTAGCCGAAACTGGATAATATGATTATTATTAGTACTTGATGCTATCCGGCTAGCTTCAATCTCCTCATCTTCACCAGCCATGCGCCGCTGCTACCCGTGTATTTTAAAGAGGATATAATTTCGATTCGTTTTCATTTTGCGCGGCGTAATAGCTCAAGAAACTCGCGTTAAGATTTCCTTTTAATTGCGCAACTCGTATGTCGGCGTTACGAGTTTACCTAAAAGCTAAAATAAATAACTAAACGAAACTCGACTCGGCCTTTCGCCGCAAAATACGCATTCTCGTAATGTAAACTCGAGCGATCGTCTTCGATCGTGATGAAACAAAACCGTACTCGCGGATGCGTAAAAGTCTAAAAGGTAAATTGTGTCAAAAAGTTTCGAAACGAATTACAAACCGGAACGTGGAATCTACGTTACGACGGCAACTAAGTTCGGTGATGAGCGCGGGCCAGCGCGTAGCTAAGGTTGCTCCATCAGTTTTTATCTTTGCGGAATTATCTCTAGCGAAAAGCCTACTATTTCCACGCGATTATAATTATTTAAAAGGAAAATATTTACCGTAGTTTTCAAAATGCTGACGAAATAATCTAAAGCGCGTGAAGCGGCGGTAACGAGCCTGCAACCTTCGTACGAATCGGCGAGATCTTGAACGCTATGCGTTTAGCCAATGAGTGAACGAGTCGAATATTATCGAGCGCGAACAACCACGCCGTCGAAGTATGAGAGTACACACGACTCCTAATTTGCACAATATCAACGATTCGTTTGAGCCGGGAATATTCGTTACGCAATGGCAAAGTTTTAAGCTATGCGTTCGAAGTAACTCGATAGCTTTTCATAGCTAATGAGCGAGCTGGACGAATAACCGGCAGCGCGATTGACCGCTCTTTCAAATATTGAGAGAGCGAACGAATCCTAGTTTACATGGTACGCATGAATGTTTCGTTGCAGCGCGATTAACCGCTCTTTCAGATGTTAAGAGAGCAAACGAATCCTAATTTACACGTGTATATAGTAGACGTACTACGATTGTTTCGTTAGGAGTTGAAGCTACTCGCGCGGCGGTCGAACGCGAGCGTACTCGTTTGGAGGCTATTACACCATTTCTAAAGCATCGCTTTATTTGGTTCGACGTGAACATCTTTTTAACACACCTGTTCGCGTAAGTAAAAGCTTTCTATGTAGGGCTGTTTTCTTTCGAACTCGTAGATGAGAAGAACAAGCCAAAGAACGGCGCTTTCTACTCACCTGTCTTTACACGCGTAGACATTAGATAGCCGGTAAACTAATAAGATCTACGATAGCGCGTCACTTTATGTCGAGAAAAAGTAACAAACTTCCTTTAAAAGAGATTTCTTCGGATTAAAAGTGAGAATATGTTATTTTTATGTTGAGATCGGACGCTGCAACAGTTTTCGTTATACACGAGTAGAGTACATCCTTCGACTACAAAAAGTGTCGCGCTTTAATTGATCACGCTTGCCAGAAGGGTTTTGACGCGGAAATGCAGCAGCAAAGTTATATATACTGTTACACACTACACGTACGTAGTACATAGTACATAGTACATAGTACATAGTATATGTATATATATATAACGCATACGTAGTACATGTTCATGTACATGAACATGTACATGTACATGTACATGTAGATGAAGATAGCGCGAAGATCGCGATGAAGATAGCAAGATGTAAAAATAAATAAAAAGTCTACAGCACCCGGTATTCCCAGGCGGTCACCCATCCAAGTACTAACCGGGCTCGACGTTGCTTAGCTTCAGTGATCGGACGAGAACTGGCGTTTTCAACGTGATATGGCCGTAGACACTGATGCGCTCTTCGAGACACGCTATTAACGCAGAGTTATAATAATGCTCACCAAGCCGTGACTATATTGTCCAATGGGCGTTCGCTGATTATTGCCACGTTTCTCATTAGCGTCTGTTGAAGCTTACTAAATGTCTACGGCCATATCACGTTGAAAACGCCAGTTCTCGTCCGATCACTGAAGCTAAGCAACGTCGAGCCCGGTTAGTACTTGGATGGGTGACCGCCTGGGAATACCGGGTGCTGTAGACCTTTAGTTTTTATCAAAATTATACTAATTTAGAATTTTCAAGCTTCTTTAATTCACTCTATCTCTTGATATAGAATAAAAAATCATTTCCGCTTGAAAGTCTTTTAATTCGCTCTATCTCTTGATGTAAAATAAAAAATCATTTCCGCTTGAAAGTCTTTTAATTCGCTCTATCTCTTGATGTAAAATAAAAAATCATTTCCATTTAAAAGTCTTTTAATTCGCTCTATCTCTTGATTTAAAACAAAAAATCATTTCCATTTAAAAGTCTTTTAATTCGCTCTATCTTTTGATATAAAATAAAAAATCATTTCCATTTAAAAGTCTTTTAATTCGCTCTATCTTTTGATATAAAATAAAAAATCATTTCCATTCAAAGGTTTTAGCCGAAACTGGATAATATGATTATTATTAGTACTTGATGCTATCCGGCTAGCTTCAATCTCCTCATCTTCACCAGCCATGCGCCGCTGCTACCCGTGTATTTTAAAGAGGATATAATTTCGATTCGTTTTCATTTTGCGCGGCGTAATAGCTCAAGAAACTCGCGTTAAGATTTCCTTTTAATTGCGCAACTCGTATGTCGGCGTTACGAGTTTACCTAAAAGCTAAAATAAATAACTAAACGAAACTCGACTCGGCCTTTCGCCGCAAAATACGCATTCTCGTAATGTAAACTCGAGCGATCGTCTTCGATCGTGATGAAACAAAACCGTACTCGCGGATGCGTAAAAGTCTAAAAGGTAAATTGTGTCAAAAAGTTTCGAAACGAATTACAAACCGGAACGTGGAATCTACGTTACGACGGCAACTAAGTTCGGTGATGAGCGCGGGCCAGCGCGTAGCTAAGGTTGCTCCATCAGTTTTTATCTTTGCGGAATTATCTCTAGCGAAAAGCCTACTTTCGCGTAAGGTCATTTCCACGCGATTATAATTATTTAAAAGGAAAATATTTACCGTAGTTTTCAAAATGCTGACGAAATAATCTAAAGCGCGTGAAGCGGCGGTAACGAGCCTGCAACCTTCGTACGAATCGGCGAGATCTTGAACGCTATGCGTTTAGCCAATGAGTGAACGAGTCGAATATTATCGAGCGCGAACAACCACGCCGTCGAAGTATGAGAGTACACACGACTCCTAATTTGCACAATATCAACGATTCGTTTGAGCCGGGAATATTCGTTACGCAATGGCAAAGTTTTAAGCTATGCGTTCGAAGTAACTCGATAGCTTTTCATAGCTAATGAGCGAGCTGGACGAATAACCGGCAGCGCGATTGACCGCTCTTTCAAATATTGAGAGAGCGAACGAATCCTAGTTTACATGGTACGCATGAATGTTTCGTTGCAGCGCGATTAACCGCTCTTTCAGATGTTAAGAGAGCAAACGAATCCTAATTTACACGTGTATATAGTAGACGTACTACGATTGTTTCGTTAGGAGTTGAAGCTACTCGCGCGGCGGTCGAACGCGAGCGTACTCGTTTGGAGGCTATTACACCATTTCTAAAGCATCGCTTTATTTGGTTCGACGTGAACATCTTTTTAACACACCTGTTCGCGTAAGTAAAAGCTTTCTATGTAGGGCTGTTTTCTTTCGAACTCGTAGATGAGAAGAACAAGCCAAAGAACGGCGCTTTCTACTCACCTGTCTTTACACGCGTAGACATTAGATAGCCGGTAAACTAATAAGATCTACGATAGCGCGTCACTTTATGTCGAGAAAAAGTAACAAACTTCCTTTAAAAGAGATTTCTTCGGATTAAAAGTGAGAATATGTTATTTTTATGTTGAGATCGGACGCTGCAACAGTTTTCGTTATACACGAGTAGAGTACATCCTTCGACTACAAAAAGTGTCGCGCTTTAATTGATCACGCTTGCCAGAAGGGTTTTGACGCGGAAATGCAGCAGCAAAGTTATATATACTGTTACACACTACACGTACGTAGTACATAGTACATAGTACATAGTACATAGTATATGTATATATATATAACGCATACGTAGTACATGTTCATGTACATGAACATGTACATGTACATGTACATGTAGATGAAGATAGCGCGAAGATCGCGATGAAGATAGCAAGATGTAAAAATAAATAAAAAGTCTACAGCACCCGGTATTCCCAGGCGGTCACCCATCCAAGTACTAACCGGGCTCGACGTTGCTTAGCTTCAGTGATCGGACGAGAACTGGCGTTTTCAACGTGATATGGCCGTAGACACTGATGCGCTCTTCGAGACACGCTATTAACGCAGAGTTATAATAATGCTCACCAAGCCGTGACTATATTGTCCAATGGGCGTTCGCTGATTATTGCCACGTTTCTCATTAGCGTCTGTTGAAGCTTACTAAATGTCTACGGCCATATCACGTTGAAAACGCCAGTTCTCGTCCGATCACTGAAGCTAAGCAACGTCGAGCCCGGTTAGTACTTGGATGGGTGACCGCCTGGGAATACCGGGTGCTGTAGACCTTTAGTTTTTATCAAAATTATACTAATTTAGAATTTTCAAGCTTCTTTAATTCACTCTATCTCTTGATATAGAATAAAAAATCATTTCCGCTTGAAAGTCTTTTAATTCGCTCTATCTCTTGATGTAAAATAAAAAATCATTTCCGCTTGAAAGTCTTTTAATTCGCTCTATCTCTTGATGTAAAATAAAAAATCATTTCCATTTAAAAGTCTTTTAATTCGCTCTATCTCTTGATTTAAAACAAAAAATCATTTCCATTTAAAAGTCTTTTAATTCGCTCTATCTTTTGATATAAAATAAAAAATCATTTCCATTTAAAAGTCTTTTAATTCGCTCTATCTTTTGATATAAAATAAAAAATCATTTCCATTCAAAGGTTTTAGCCGAAACTGGATAATATGATTATTATTAGTACTTGATGCTATCCGGCTAGCTTCAATCTCCTCATCTTCACCAGCCATGCGCCGCTGCTACCCGTGTATTTTAAAGAGGATATAATTTCGATTCGTTTTCATTTTGCGCGGCGTAATAGCTCAAGAAACTCGCGTTAAGATTTCCTTTTAATTGCGCAACTCGTATGTCGGCGTTACGAGTTTACCTAAAAGCTAAAATAAATAACTAAACGAAACTCGACTCGGCCTTTCGCCGCAAAATACGCATTCTCGTAATGTAAACTCGAGCGATCGTCTTCGATCGTGATGAAACAAAACCGTACTCGCGGATGCGTAAAAGTCTAAAAGGTAAATTGTGTCAAAAAGTTTCGAAACGAATTACAAACCGGAACGTGGAATCTACGTTACGACGGCAACTAAGTTCGGTGATGAGCGCGGGCCAGCGCGTAGCTAAGGTTGCTCCATCAGTTTTTATCTTTGCGGAATTATCTCTAGCGAAAAGCCTACTTTCGCGTAAGGTCATTTCCACGCGATTATAATTATTTAAAAGGAAAATATTTACCGTAGTTTTCAAAATGCTGACGAAATAATCTAAAGCGCGTGAAGCGGCGGTAACGAGCCTGCAACCTTCGTACGAATCGGCGAGATCTTGAACGCTATGCGTTTAGCCAATGAGTGAACGAGTCGAATATTATCGAGCGCGAACAACCACGCCGTCGAAGTATGAGAGTACACACGACTCCTAATTTGCACAATATCAACGATTCGTTTGAGCCGGGAATATTCGTTACGCAATGGCAAAGTTTTAAGCTATGCGTTCGAAGTAACTCGATAGCTTTTCATAGCTAATGAGCGAGCTGGACGAATAACCGGCAGCGCGATTGACCGCTCTTTCAAATATTGAGAGAGCGAACGAATCCTAGTTTACATGGTACGCATGAATGTTTCGTTGCAGCGCGATTAACCGCTCTTTCAGATGTTAAGAGAGCAAACGAATCCTAATTTACACGTGTATATAGTAGACGTACTACGATTGTTTCATTAGGAGTTGAAGCTACTCGCGCGGCGGTCGAACGCGAGCGTACTCGTTTGGAGGCTATTACACCATTTCTAAAGCATCGCTTTATTTGGTTCGACGTGAACATCTTTTTAACACACCTGTTCGCGTAAGTAAAAGCTTTCTATGTAGGGCTGTTTTCTTTCGAACTCGTAGATGAGAAGAACAAGCCAAAGAACGGCGCTTTCTACTCACCTGTCTTTACACGCGTAGACATTAGATAGCCGGTAAACTAATAAGATCTACGATAGCGCGTCACTTTATGTCGAGAAAAAGTAACAAACTTCCTTTAAAAGAGATTTCTTCGGATTAAAAGTGAGAATATGTTATTTTTATGTTGAGATCGGACGCTGCAACAGTTTTCGTTATACACGAGTAGAGTACATCCTTCGACTACAAAAAGTGTCGCGCTTTAATTGATCACGCTTGCCAGAAGGGTTTTGACGCGGAAATGCAGCAGCAAAGTTATATATACTGTTACACACTACACGTACGTAGTACATAGTACATAGTACATAGTACATAGTATATGTATATATATATAACGCATACGTAGTACATGTTCATGTACATGAACATGTACATGTACATGTACATGTAGATGAAGATAGCGCGAAGATCGCGATGAAGATAGCAAGATGTAAAAATAAATAAAAAGTCTACAGCACCCGGTATTCCCAGGCGGTCACCCATCCAAGTACTAACCGGGCTCGACGTTGCTTAGCTTCAGTGATCGGACGAGAACTGGCGTTTTCAACGTGATATGGCCGTAGACACTGATGCGCTCTTCGAGACACGCTATTAACGCAGAGTTATAATAATGCTCACCAAGCCGTGACTATATTGTCCAATGGGCGTTCGCTGATTATTGCCACGTTTCTCATTAGCGTCTGTTGAAGCTTACTAAATGTCTACGGCCATATCACGTTGAAAACGCCAGTTCTCGTCCGATCACTGAAGCTAAGCAACGTCGAGCCCGGTTAGTACTTGGATGGGTGACCGCCTGGGAATACCGGGTGCTGTAGACCTTTAGTTTTTATCAAAATTATACTAATTTAGAATTTTCAAGCTTCTTTAATTCACTCTATCTCTTGATATAGAATAAAAAATCATTTCCGCTTGAAAGTCTTTTAATTCGCTCTATCTCTTGATGTAAAATAAAAAATCATTTCCGCTTGAAAGTCTTTTAATTCGCTCTATCTCTTGATGTAAAATAAAAAATCATTTCCATTTAAAAGTCTTTTAATTCGCTCTATCTCTTGATTTAAAACAAAAAATCATTTCCATTTAAAAGTCTTTTAATTCGCTCTATCTTTTGATATAAAATAAAAAATCATTTCCATTTAAAAGTCTTTTAATTCGCTCTATCTTTTGATATAAAATAAAAAATCATTTCCATTCAAAGGTTTTAGCCGAAACTGGATAATATGATTATTATTAGTACTTGATGCTATCCGGCTAGCTTCAATCTCCTCATCTTCACCAGCCATGCGCCGCTGCTACCCGTGTATTTTAAAGAGGATATAATTTCGATTCGTTTTCATTTTGCGCGGCGTAATAGCTCAAGAAACTCGCGTTAAGATTTCCTTTTAATTGCGCAACTCGTATGTCGGCGTTACGAGTTTACCTAAAAGCTAAAATAAATAACTAAACGAAACTCGACTCGGCCTTTCGCCGCAAAATACGCATTCTCGTAATGTAAACTCGAGCGATCGTCTTCGATCGTGATGAAACAAAACCGTACTCGCGGATGCGTAAAAGTCTAAAAGGTAAATTGTGTCAAAAAGTTTCGAAACGAATTACAAACCGGAACGTGGAATCTACGTTACGACGGCAACTAAGTTCGGTGATGAGCGCGGGCCAGCGCGTAGCTAAGGTTGCTCCATCAGTTTTTATCTTTGCGGAATTATCTCTAGCGAAAAGCCTACTTTCGCGTAAGGTCATTTCCACGCGATTATAATTATTTAAAAGGAAAATATTTACCGTAGTTTTCAAAATGCTGACGAAATAATCTAAAGCGCGTGAAGCGGCGGTAACGAGCCTGCAACCTTCGTACGAATCGGCGAGATCTTGAACGCTATGCGTTTAGCCAATGAGTGAACGAGTCGAATATTATCGAGCGCGAACAACCACGCCGTCGAAGTATGAGAGTACACACGACTCCTAATTTGCACAATATCAACGATTCGTTTGAGCCGGGAATATTCGTTACGCAATGGCAAAGTTTTAAGCTATGCGTTCGAAGTAACTCGATAGCTTTTCATAGCTAATGAGCGAGCTGGACGAATAACCGGCAGCGCGATTGACCGCTCTTTCAAATATTGAGAGAGCGAACGAATCCTAGTTTACATGGTACGCATGAATGTTTCGTTGCAGCGCGATTAACCGCTCTTTCAGATGTTAAGAGAGCAAACGAATCCTAATTTACACGTGTATATAGTAGACGTACTACGATTGTTTCGTTAGGAGTTGAAGCTACTCGCGCGGCGGTCGAACGCGAGCGTACTCGTTTGGAGGCTATTACACCATTTCTAAAGCATCGCTTTATTTGGTTCGACGTGAACATCTTTTTAACACACCTGTTCGCGTAAGTAAAAGCTTTCTATGTAGGGCTGTTTTCTTTCGAACTCGTAGATGAGAAGAACAAGCCAAAGAACGGCGCTTTCTACTCACCTGTCTTTACACGCGTAGACATTAGATAGCCGGTAAACTAATAAGATCTACGATAGCGCGTCACTTTATGTCGAGAAAAAGTAACAAACTTCCTTTAAAAGAGATTTCTTCGGATTAAAAGTGAGAATATGTTATTTTTATGTTGAGATCGGACGCTGCAACAGTTTTCGTTATACACGAGTAGAGTACATCCTTCGACTACAAAAAGTGTCGCGCTTTAATTGATCACGCTTGCCAGAAGGGTTTTGACGCGGAAATGCAGCAGCAAAGTTATATATACTGTTACACACTACACGTACGTAGTACATAGTACATAGTACATAGTATATGTATATATATATAACGCATACGTAGTACATGTTCATGTACATGAACATGTACATGTACATGTACATGTAGATGAAGATAGCGCGAAGATCGCGATGAAGATAGCAAGATGTAAAAATAAATAAAAAGTCTACAGCACCCGGTATTCCCAGGCGGTCACCCATCCAAGTACTAACCGGGCTCGACGTTGCTTAGCTTCAGTGATCGGACGAGAACTGGCGTTTTCAACGTGATATGGCCGTAGACACTGATGCGCTCTTCGAGACACGCTATTAACGCAGAGTTATAATAATGCTCACCAAGCCGTGACTATATTGTCCAATGGGCGTTCGCTGATTATTGCCACGTTTCTCATTAGCGTCTGTTGAAGCTTACTAAATGTCTACGGCCATATCACGTTGAAAACGCCAGTTCTCGTCCGATCACTGAAGCTAAGCAACGTCGAGCCCGGTTAGTACTTGGATGGGTGACCGCCTGGGAATACCGGGTGCTGTAGACCTTTAGTTTTTATCAAAATTATACTAATTTAGAATTTTCAAGCTTCTTTAATTCACTCTATCTCTTGATATAGAATAAAAAATCATTTCCGCTTGAAAGTCTTTTAATTCGCTCTATCTCTTGATGTAAAATAAAAAATCATTTCCGCTTGAAAGTCTTTTAATTCGCTCTATCTCTTGATGTAAAATAAAAAATCATTTCCATTTAAAAGTCTTTTAATTCGCTCTATCTCTTGATTTAAAACAAAAAATCATTTCCATTTAAAAGTCTTTTAATTCGCTCTATCTTTTGATATAAAATAAAAAATCATTTCCATTTAAAAGTCTTTTAATTCGCTCTATCTTTTGATATAAAATAAAAAATCATTTCCATTCAAAGGTTTTAGCCGAAACTGGATAATATGATTATTATTAGTACTTGATGCTATCCGGCTAGCTTCAATCTCCTCATCTTCACCAGCCATGCGCCGCTGCTACCCGTGTATTTTAAAGAGGATATAATTTCGATTCGTTTTCATTTTGCGCGGCGTAATAGCTCAAGAAACTCGCGTTAAGATTTCCTTTTAATTGCGCAACTCGTATGTCGGCGTTACGAGTTTACCTAAAAGCTAAAATAAATAACTAAACGAAACTCGACTCGGCCTTTCGCCGCAAAATACGCATTCTCGTAATGTAAACTCGAGCGATCGTCTTCGATCGTGATGAAACAAAACCGTACTCGCGGATGCGTAAAAGTCTAAAAGGTAAATTGTGTCAAAAAGTTTCGAAACGAATTACAAACCGGAACGTGGAATCTACGTTACGACGGCAACTAAGTTCGGTGATGAGCGCGGGCCAGCGCGTAGCTAAGGTTGCTCCATCAGTTTTTATCTTTGCGGAATTATCTCTAGCGAAAAGCCTACTTTCGCGTAAGGTCATTTCCACGCGATTATAATTATTTAAAAGGAAAATATTTACCGTAGTTTTCAAAATGCTGACGAAATAATCTAAAGCGCGTGAAGCGGCGGTAACGAGCCTGCAACCTTCGTACGAATCGGCGAGATCTTGAACGCTATGCGTTTAGCCAATGAGTGAACGAGTCGAATATTATCGAGCGCGAACAACCACGCCGTCGAAGTATGAGAGTACACACGACTCCTAATTTGCACAATATCAACGATTCGTTTGAGCCGGGAATATTCGTTACGCAATGGCAAAGTTTTAAGCTATGCGTTCGAAGTAACTCGATAGCTTTTCATAGCTAATGAGCGAGCTGGACGAATAACCGGCAGCGCGATTGACCGCTCTTTCAAATATTGAGAGAGCGAACGAATCCTAGTTTACATGGTACGCATGAATGTTTCGTTGCAGCGCGATTAACCGCTCTTTCAGATGTTAAGAGAGCAAACGAATCCTAATTTACACGTGTATATAGTAGACGTACTACGATTGTTTCGTTAGGAGTTGAAGCTACTCGCGCGGCGGTCGAACGCGAGCGTACTCGTTTGGAGGCTATTACACCATTTCTAAAGCATCGCTTTATTTGGTTCGACGTGAACATCTTTTTAACACACCTGTTCGCGTAAGTAAAAGCTTTCTATGTAGGGCTGTTTTCTTTCGAACTCGTAGATGAGAAGAACAAGCCAAAGAACGGCGCTTTCTACTCACCTGTCTTTACACGCGTAGACATTAGATAGCCGGTAAACTAATAAGATCTACGATAGCGCGTCACTTTATGTCGAGAAAAAGTAACAAACTTCCTTTAAAAGAGATTTCTTCGGATTAAAAGTGAGAATATGTTATTTTTATGTTGAGATCGGACGCTGCAACAGTTTTCGTTATACACGAGTAGAGTACATCCTTCGACTACAAAAAGTGTCGCGCTTTAATTGATCACGCTTGCCAGAAGGGTTTTGACGCGGAAATGCAGCAGCAAAGTTATATATACTGTTACACACTACACGTACGTAGTACATAGTACATAGTACATAGTACATAGTATATGTATATATATATAACGCATACGTAGTACATGTTCATGTACATGAACATGTACATGTACATGTACATGTAGATGAAGATAGCGCGAAGATCGCGATGAAGATAGCAAGATGTAAAAATAAATAAAAAGTCTACAGCACCCGGTATTCCCAGGCGGTCACCCATCCAAGTACTAACCGGGCTCGACGTTGCTTAGCTTCAGTGATCGGACGAGAACTGGCGTTTTCAACGTGATATGGCCGTAGACACTGATGCGCTCTTCGAGACACGCTATTAACGCAGAGTTATAATAATGCTCACCAAGCCGTGACTATATTGTCCAATGGGCGTTCGCTGATTATTGCCACGTTTCTCATTAGCGTCTGTTGAAGCTTACTAAATGTCTACGGCCATATCACGTTGAAAACGCCAGTTCTCGTCCGATCACTGAAGCTAAGCAACGTCGAGCCCGGTTAGTACTTGGATGGGTGACCGCCTGGGAATACCGGGTGCTGTAGACCTTTAGTTTTTATCAAAATTATACTAATTTAGAATTTTCAAGCTTCTTTAATTCACTCTATCTCTTGATATAGAATAAAAAATCATTTCCGCTTGAAAGTCTTTTAATTCGCTCTATCTCTTGATGTAAAATAAAAAATCATTTCCGCTTGAAAGTCTTTTAATTCGCTCTATCTCTTGATGTAAAATAAAAAATCATTTCCATTTAAAAGTCTTTTAATTCGCTCTATCTCTTGATTTAAAACAAAAAATCATTTCCATTTAAAAGTCTTTTAATTCGCTCTATCTTTTGATATAAAATAAAAAATCATTTCCATTTAAAAGTCTTTTAATTCGCTCTATCTTTTGATATAAAATAAAAAATCATTTCCATTCAAAGGTTTTAGCCGAAACTGGATAATATGATTATTATTAGTACTTGATGCTATCCGGCTAGCTTCAATCTCCTCATCTTCACCAGCCATGCGCCGCTGCTACCCGTGTATTTTAAAGAGGATATAATTTCGATT
>NW_027045229.1:0-68000 GCF_963576615.1 Watersipora subatra | reverse complement strand
GCTAATTAGCTTATTGAGAGAATATTGCAATTGTCTGACAAAACTGAAAAATGTAAATTTCCAATTTCAACCAAACATGCTAGAAATGCTCCAATTGAGCTAATTAGCTTATTGTCAGAATTGTGCAATTGTCTGACAAAAGTGAAAAATGTAAATTTCCAATTTCAATTAAACATGCTAGAAATGCTCCAATTGAGCTAATTAGCTTATTGTGAGAATATTACAAACGTCTGACAACACTGAAAAATGTAAATTTCCAATTTCAACCAAACATGCTAGAAATGCTCCAATTGAGCTAATTAGCTTATTGTGAGAATATTGCAATTGTCTGACAAAAGTGAAAAATGTAAATTTCCAATTTCAATTAAACAGGCTAGAAATGCTCCAAATGAGCTAATTAGCTTATTGTGAGAATATTGCAATTGTCTGACAGAAGTGAAAAATGTAAATTTCCAATTTCAACCAAACATGCTAGAAATGCTCCAATTGAGCTAATTAGCTTATTGTGAGAATATTACAAACGTCTAACAAAAATGAAAAATGTAAATTTCCAATTTCAACCAAACATGCTAGAAATGCTCCAATTGAGCTAATTAGCTTATTGTGAGAATATTGCAATTGTCTGACAGAAGTGAAAAATGTAAATTTGCAATTTCAACCAAACATGCTAGAAATGCTCCAATTTAGCTAATTAGCTTATTGTGAGAATATTACAAACGTCTGACAACACTGAAAAATGTAAATTTCCAATTTCAACCAAACATGCTAGAAATGCTCCAATTGAGCTAATTAGCTTATTGTGAGAATATTGCAATTGTCTAACAAAAGTGAAAAATGTAAATTTCCAATTTCAACCAAACATGCTAGAAATGCTCAAATTGCGCAAATAAGCCTACTGTAAGAATTTTACAAACATCTGACAAATTTGAAAAATGTAAATTTCCAATTTCAACCAAACATGCTAGAAATGCTCCAATTGAGCTAATTAGCTTATTGTGCGAATATTACAAACGTCTGACAAAAGTGAAAAATGTAAATTTCCAATTTCAACCAAACATGCTAGAAATGCTCCAATTGAGCTAATTAGCTTATTGTGAGATTATTACAAACGTCTAACAAAATTGAAAAATGTAAATTTCCAATTTCAACCAAACATGCTAGAAATGCTCCAATTGAGCTAATTAGCTTATTGTGAGAAAATTGCAATTGTCTGACAAAAGTGAAAATGTAAATTTCCAATTTCAACCAAACATGCTAGAAATGCTCCAATTGAGCTAATTAGCTTATTGTGAGAATATTGCAATTGTCTGACAAAAGTGAAAAATGTAAATTTCCAATTTCAACCAAACATGCTAGAAATGCTCCAATTGAGCTAATTAGCTTATTGTGAGAATACTACAAACGTCTGACAAAACTGAAAAATGTAAATTTCCAATTTCAACCAAACATGCTAGAAATGCTCCAATTGAGCTAATTAGCTTATTGAGAGAATATTGCAATTGTCTGAAAAAACTGAAAAATGTAAATTTCCAATTTCAACCAAACATGCTAGAAATGCTCCAATTGAGCTAATTAGCTTATTGTGAGAATATTACAAACGTCTAACAAAATTGAAAAATGTAAATTTCCAATTTCAACCAAACATGCTAGAAATGCTCCAATTGAGCTAATTAGCTTATTGTGAGAATATTGCAATTGTCTGACAAAATTGAAAAATGTAAATTTCCAATTTCAATTAAACATGCTAGAAATGCTCCAATTGAGCTAATTAGCTTACTGTGAGAATATTACAAACGTCTGACAACACTGAAAAATGTAAATTTCCAATTTCAACCAAACATGCTAGAAATGCTCCAATTGAGCTAATTAGCTTATTGTGAGAATATTACAAACGTCTGACAAAACTGAAAAATGTAAATTTCGAATTTCAACCAAACATGCTAGAAATGCTCCAATTGAGCTAATTAGCTTATTGAGAGAATATTGCAATTGTCTGACAAAACTGAAAAATGTAAAATTCCAATTTCAACCAAACATGCTAGAAATGCTCCAATTGAGCTAATTAGCTTATTGTGAGAATATTACAAACGTCTGACAAAAGTGAAAAACGTAAATTTCCAATTTCAACCAAACATGCTAGAAATGCTCCAATTGAGCTAATTAGCTTATTGAGAGAATATTGCAATTGTTTGACAAAAGTGAAAAATGTAAATTTCCAATTTCAACCAAACATGCTAGAAATGCTCAAATTGCGCAAATAAGCTTACTGTAAGAATTTTACAAACGTCTGACAAAACTGAAAAATGTAAATTTCCAATTTCAACCAAACATGCTAAAAATGCTCCAATTGAGCTAATTAGCTTATTGTGAGAATATTACAAACGTCTGACAACACTGAAAAGTGTAAATTTCTAATTTCAACCAAACATGCTAGAAATGCTCCAATTGAGCTAATTAGCTTATTGAGAGAATATTGCAAATGTCTGACAAAAGTGAAAAATATAAATTTCCAATTTCAACCAAACATGCTAGAAATGCTCCAATTGAGCTAATTAGCTTGTTGTGAGAATATTGCAATTGTCTGACAAAAGTGAGAAATGTAAATTTCCAATTTCAACCAAACATGCTAGAAATGCTCCAATTGAGCTAATTAGCTTATTGTGAGAATACTACAAACGTCTGACAAAACTGAAAAATGTAAATTTCCAATTTCAACCAAACATGCTAGAAATGCTCCAATTGAGCTAATTAGCTTATTGAGAGAATATTGCAATTGTCTGACAAAACTGAAAAATGTAAATTTCCAATTTCAACCAAACATGCTAGAAATGCTCCAATTGAGCTAATTAGCTTATTGTGAGAATATTGCAATTGTCTGACAAAAGTGAAAAATGTAAATTTCCAATTTCAATTAAACATGCTAGAAATGCTCAAATTGCGCAAATAAGCCTACTGTAAGAATTTTACAAACGTCTGACAACACTGAAAAATGTAAATTTCCAATTTCAACCAAACATGCTAGAAATGCTCAAATTGCGCAAATAAGCCTACTGTAAGAATTTTACAAACGTCTGACAAAACTGAAAAATGTAAATTTCCAATTTCAACCAAACATGCTAAAAATGCTCCAATTGAGCTAATTAGCTCATTGTGAGAATATTACAAACGTCTGACAACACTGAAAAGTGTAAATTTCTAATTTCAACCAAACATGCTAGAAATGCTCCAAATGAGCTAATTAGCTTATTGAGAGAATATTGCAAATGTCTGACAAAAGTGAAAAATATAAATTTCCAATTTCAACCAAACCTGCTAGAAATGCTCCAATTGAGCTAATTAGCTTGTTGTGAGAATATTGCAATTGTCTGACAAAAGTGAGAAATGTAAATTTCCAATTTCAACCAAACATGCTAGAAATGCTCCAATTGAGCTAATTAGCTTATTGTGAGAATACTACAAACGTCTGAAAAAACTGAAAAATGTAAATTTCCAATTTCAACCAAACATGCTAGAAATGCTCCAATTGAGCTAATTAGCTTATTGAGAGAATATTGCAATTGTCTGACAAAACTGAAAAATGTAAATTTCCAATTTCAACCAAACATGCTAGAAATGCTCCAATTGAGCTAATTAGCTTATTGTCAGAATTGTGCAATTGTCTGACAAAAGTGAAAAATGTAAATTTCCAATTTCAATTAAACATGCTAGAAATGCTCCAATTGAGCTAATTAGCTTATTGTGAGAATATTACAAACGTCTGACAACACTGAAAAATGTAAATTTCCAATTTCAACCAAACATGCTAGAAATGCTCCAATTGAGCTAATTAGCTTATTGTGAGAATATTGCAATTGTCTGACAAAAGTGAAAAATGTAAATTTCCAATTTCAATTAAACAGGCTAGAAATGCTCCAAATGAGCTAATTAGCTTATTGTGAGAATATTGCAATTGTCTGACAAAAGTGAAAAATGTAAATTTCCAATTTCAACCAAACATGCTAGAAATGCTCCAATTGAGCTAATTAGCTTATTGTGAGAATATTACAAACGTCTAACAAAAATGAAAAATGTAAATTTCCAATTTCAACCAAACATGCTAGAAATGCTCCAATTGAGCTAATTAGCTTATTGTGAGAATATTGCAATTGTCTGACAGAAGTGAAAAATGTAAATTTGCAATTTCAACCAAACATGCTAGAAATGCTCCAATTTAGCTAATTAGCTTATTGTGAGAATATTACAAACGTCTGACAACACTGAAAAATGTAAATTTCCAATTTCAACCAAACATGCTAGAAATGCTCCAATTGAGCTAATTAGCTTATTGTGAGAATATTGCAATTGTCTGACAAAAGTGAAAAATGTAAATTTCCAATTTCAACCAAACATGCTAGAAATGCTCCAATTGAGCTAATTAGCTTATTGTGAGAATACTACAAACGTCTGACAAAACTGAAAAATGTAAATTTCCAATTTCAACCAAACATGCTAGAAATGCTCCAATTGAGCTAATTAGCTTATTGAGAGAATATTGCAATTGTCTGAAAAAACTGAAAAATGTAAATTTCCAATTTCAACCAAACATGCTAGAAATGCTCCAATTGAGCTAATTAGCTTATTGTGAGAATATTACAAACGTCTAACAAAATTGAAAAATGTAAATTTCCAATTTCAACCAAACATGCTAGAAATGCTCCAATTGAGCTAATTAGCTTATTGTGAGAATATTGCAATTGTCTGACAAAAGTGAAAAATGTAAATTTCCAATTTCAATTAAACATGCTAGAAATGCTCCAATTGAGCTAATTAGCTTACTGTGAGAATATTACAAACGTCTGACAACACTGAAAAATGTAAATTTCCAATTTCAACCAAACATGCTAGAAATGCTCCAATTGAGCTAATTAGCTTATTGTGAGAATATTACAAACGTCTGACAAAACTGAAAAATGTAAATTTCGAATTTCAACCAAACATGCTAGAAATGCTCCAATTGAGCTAATTAGCTTATTGAGAGAATATTGCAATTGTCTGACAAAACTGAAAAATGTAAAATTCCAATTTCAACCAAACATGCTAGAAATGCTCCAATTGAGCTAATTAGCTTATTGTGAGAATATTACAAACGTCTGACAAAAGTGAAAAACGTAAATTTCCAATTTCAACCAAACATGCTAGAAATGCTCCAATTGAGCTAATTAGCTTATTGAGAGAATATTGCAATTGTTTGACAAAAGTGAAAAATGTAAATTTCCAATTTCAACCAAACATGCTAGAAATGCTCAAATTGCGCAAATAAGCTTACTGTAAGAATTTTACAAACGTCTGACAAAACTGAAAAATGTAAATTTCCAATTTCAACCAAACATGCTAAAAATGCTCCAATTGAGCTAATTAGCTTATTGTGAGAATATTACAAACGTCTGACAACACTGAAAAATGTAAATTTCTAATTTCAACCAAACATGCTAGAAATGCTCCAATTGAGCTAATTAGCTTATTGTGAGAATATTGCAATTGTCTGACAAAAGTGAAAAATGTAAATTTCCAATTTCAATTAAACAGGCTAGAAATGCTCCAAATGAGCTAATTAGCTTATTGTGAGAATATTGCAATTGTCTGACAAAAGTGAAAAACGTAAATTTCCAATTTCAACCAAACATGCTAGAAATGCTCCAATTGAGCTAATTAGCTTATTGTGAGAATATTACAAACGTCTAACAAAAATGAAAAATGTAAATTTCCAATTTCAATTAAACAGGCTAGAAATGCTCCAAATGAGCTAATTAGCTTATTGTGAGAATATTACAAACGTCTGACAACACTGAAAAATGTAAATTTCCAATTTCAACCAAACATGCTAGAAATGCTCCAATTGAGCTAATTAGCTTATTGTGAGAAAATTGCAATTGTCTGACAAAAGTGAAAATGTAAATTTCCAATTTCAACCAAACATGCTAGAAATGCTCCAATTGAGCGAATTAGCTTATTGTGAGAATATTGCAATTGTCTGACAAAAGTGAAAAATGTAAATTTCCAATTTCAACCAAACATGCTAGAAATGCTCCAATTGAGCTAATTAGCTTATTGTGAGAATACTACAAACGTCTGACAAAACTGAAAAATGTAAATTTCCAATTTCAACCAAACATGCTAGAAATGCTCCAATTGAGCTAATTAGCTTATTGAGAGAATATTGCAATTGTCTGAAAAAACTGAAAAATGTAAATTTCCAATTTCAACCAAACATGCTAGAAATGCTCCAATTGAGCTAATTAGCTTATTGTGAGAATATTACAAACGTCTAACAAAATTGAAAAATGTAAATTTCCAATTTCAACCAAACATGCTAGAAATGCTCCAATTGAGCTAATTAGCTTATTGTGAGAATATTGCAATTGTCTGACAAAAGTGAAAAATGTAAATTTCCAATTTCAATTAAACAGGCTAGAAATGCTCCAAATGAGCTAATTAGCTTATTGTGAGAATATTGCAATTGTCTGACAAAAGTGAAAAATGTAAATTTCCAATTTCAACCAAACATGCTAGAAATGCTCCAATTGAGCTAATTAGCTTATTGTGAGAATATTACAAACGTCTAACAAAAATGAAAAATGTAAATTTCCAATTTCAACCAAACATGCTAGAAATGCTCCAATTGAGCTAATTAGCTTATTGTGAGAATATTGCAATTGTCTGACAGAAGTGAAAAATGTAAATTTGCAATTTCAACCAAACATGCTAGAAATGCTCCAATTTAGCTAATTAGCTTATTGTGAGAATATTACAAACGTCTGACAACACTGAAAAATGTAAATTTCCAATTTCAACCAAACATGCTAGAAATGCTCCAATTGAGCTAATTAGCTTATTGTGAGAATATTGCAATTGTCTGACAAAAGTGAAAAATGTAAATTTCCAATTTCAACCAAACATGCTAGAAATGCTCCAATTGAGCTAATTAGCTTATTGTGAGAATACTACAAACGTCTGACAAAACTGAAAAATGTAAATTTCCAATTTCAACCAAACATGCTAGAAATGCTCCAATTGAGCTAATTAGCTTATTGAGAGAATATTGCAATTGTCTGAAAAAACTGAAAAATGTAAATTTCCAATTTCAACCAAACATGCTAGAAATGCTCCAATTGAGCTAATTAGCTTATTGTGAGAATATTACAAACGTCTAACAAAATTGAAAAATGTAAATTTCCAATTTCAACCAAACATGCTAGAAATGCTCCAATTGAGCTAATTAGCTTATTGTGAGAATATTGCAATTGTCTGACAAAAGTGAAAAATGTAAATTTCCAATTTCAATTAAACATGCTAGAAATGCTCCAATTGAGCTAATTAGCTTACTGTGAGAATATTACAAACGTCTGACAACACTGAAAAATGTAAATTTCCAATTTCAACCAAACATGCTAGAAATGCTCCAATTGAGCTAATTAGCTTATTGTGAGAATATTACAAACGTCTGACAAAACTGAAAAATGTAAATTTCGAATTTCAACCAAACATGCTAGAAATGCTCCAATTGAGCTAATTAGCTTATTGAGAGAATATTGCAATTGTCTGACAAAACTGAAAAATGTAAAATTCCAATTTCAACCAAACATGCTAGAAATGCTCCAATTGAGCTAATTAGCTTATTGTGAGAATATTACAAACGTCTGACAAAAGTGAAAAACGTAAATTTCCAATTTCAACCAAACATGCTAGAAATGCTCCAATTGAGCTAATTAGCTTATTGAGAGAATATTGCAATTGTTTGACAAAAGTGAAAAATGTAAATTTCCAATTTCAACCAAACATGCTAGAAATGCTCAAATTGCGCAAATAAGCTTACTGTAAGAATTTTACAAACGTCTGACAAAACTGAAAAATGTAAATTTCCAATTTCAACCAAACATGCTAAAAATGCTCCAATTGAGCTAATTAGCTTATTGTGAGAATATTACAAACGTCTGACAACACTGAAAAATGTAAATTTCTAATTTCAACCAAACATGCTAGAAATGCTCCAATTGAGCTAATTAGCTTATTGTGAGAATATTGCAATTGTCTGACAAAAGTGAAAAATGTAAATTTCCAATTTCAATTAAACAGGCTAGAAATGCTCCAAATGAGCTAATTAGCTTATTGTGAGAATATTGCAATTGTCTGACAAAAGTGAAAAACGTAAATTTCCAATTTCAACCAAACATGCTAGAAATGCTCCAATTGAGCTAATTAGCTTATTGTGAGAATATTACAAACGTCTAACAAAAATGAAAAATGTAAATTTCCAATTTCAATTAAACAGGCTAGAAATGCTCCAAATGAGCTAATTAGCTTATTGTGAGAATATTACAAACGTCTGACAACACTGAAAAATGTAAATTTCCAATTTCAACCAAACATGCTAGAAATGCTCCAATTGAGCTAATTAGCTTATTGTGAGAAAATTGCAATTGTCTGACAAAAGTGAAAATGTAAATTTCCAATTTCAACCAAACATGCTAGAAATGCTCCAATTGAGCGAATTAGCTTATTGTGAGAATATTGCAATTGTCTGACAAAAGTGAAAAATGTAAATTTCCAATTTCAACCAAACATGCTAGAAATGCTCCAATTGAGCTAATTAGCTTATTGTGAGAATACTACAAACGTCTGACAAAACTGAAAAATGTAAATTTCCAATTTCAACCAAACATGCTAGAAATGCTCCAATTGAGCTAATTAGCTTATTGAGAGAATATTGCAATTGTCTGAAAAAACTGAAAAATGTAAATTTCCAATTTCAACCAAACATGCTAGAAATGCTCCAATTGAGCTAATTAGCTTATTGTGAGAATATTACAAACGTCTAACAAAATTGAAAAATGTAAATTTCCAATTTCAACCAAACATGCTAGAAATGCTCCAATTGAGCTAATTAGCTTATTGTGAGAATATTGCAATTGTCTGACAAAAGTGAAAAATGTAAATTTCCAATTTCAATTAAACATGCTAGAAATGCTCCAATTGAGCTAATTAGCTTACTGTGAGAATATTACAAACGTCTGACAACACTGAAAAATGTAAATTTCCAATTTCAACCAAACATGCTAGAAATGCTCCAATTGAGCTAATTAGCTTATTGTGAGAATATTACAAACGTCTGACAAAACTGAAAAATGTAAATTTCGAATTTCAACCAAACATGCTAGAAATGCTCCAATTGAGCTAATTAGCTTATTGAGAGAATATTGCAATTGTCTGACAAAACTGAAAAATGTAAAATTCCAATTTCAACCAAACATGCTAGAAATGCTCCAATTGAGCTAATTAGCTTATTGTGAGAATATTACAAACGTCTGACAAAAGTGAAAAACGTAAATTTCCAATTTCAACCAAACATGCTAGAAATGCTCCAATTGAGCCAATTAGCTTATTGAGAGAATATTGCAATTGTTTGACAAAAGTGAAAAATGTAAATTTCCAATTTCAACCAAACATGCTAGAAATGCTCAAATTGCGCAAATAAGCTTACTGTAAGAATTTTACAAACGTCTGACAAAACTGAAAAATGTAAATTTCCAATTTCAACCAAACATGCTAAAAATGCTCCAATTGAGCTAATTAGCTTATTGTGAGAATATTACAAACGTCTGACAACACTGAAAAATGTAAATTTCTAATTTCAACCAAACATGCTAGAAATGCTCCAATTGAGCTAATTAGCTTATTGTGAGAATATTGCAATTGTCTGACAAAAGTGAAAAATGTAAATTTCCAATTTCAATTAAACAGGCTAGAAATGCTCCAAATGAGCTAATTAGCTTATTGTGAGAATATTGCAATTGTCTGACAAAAGTGAAAAACGTAAATTTCCAATTTCAACCAAACATGCTAGAAATGCTCCAATTGAGCTAATTAGCTTATTGTGAGAATATTACAAACGTCTAACAAAAACGAAAAATGTAAATTTCCAATTTCAACCAAACATGCTAGAAATGCTCCAATTGAGCTGATTAGCTTATTGTGAGAATATTGCAATTGTCTGACAGAAGTGAAAAATGTAAATTTGCAATTTCAACCAAACATGCTAAAAATGCTCCAATTTAGCTAATTAGCTTATTGTGAGAATATTACAAACGTCTGACAACACTGAAAAATGTAAATTTCCAATTTCAACCAAACATGCTAGAAATGCTCCAATTGAGCTAATTAGCTTATTGTGAGAATATTGCAATTGTCTGACAAAAGTGAAAAATGTAAATTTCCAATTTCAACTAAACATGCTAGAAATGCTCAAATTGCGCAAATAAGCCTACTGTAAGAATTTTACAAACGTCTGACAAATTTGAAAAATGTAAACTTCCAATTTCAACCAAACATGCTAGAAATGCTCCAATTGAGCTAATTAGCTTATTGTGAGAATATTGCAATTGTCTGACAAAAGTGAAAAATGTAAATTTCCAATTTCAATTAAACAGGCTAGAAATGCTCCAAATGAGCTAATTAGCTTATTGTGAGAATATTACAAACGTCTAACAAAATTGAAAAATGTAATTTTCCAATTTCAACCAAACATGCTAGAAATGCTCCAATTGAGCTAATTAGCTTATTGTGAGAATATTGCAATTGTCTGACAAAAGTGAAAATGTAAATTTCCAATTTCAACCAAACATGCTAGAAATGCTCCAATTGAGCTAATTAGCTTATTGTGAGAATATTACAAACGTCTGACAAAACTGAAAAATGTAAATTTCCAAATTCAACCAAACATGCTAGAAATGCTCCAATTGAGCTAATTAGCTTATTGTGAGAATATTACAAACGTCTAACAAAATTGAAAAATGTAAATTTCCAATTTCAACCAAACATGCTAGAAATGCTCCAATTGAGCTAATTAGCTTATTGTGAGAATATTGCAATTGTCTGACAAAAGTGAAAAATGTAAATTTCCAATTTCAATTAAACATGCTAGAAATGCTCCAATTTAGCTAATTAGCTTACTGTGAGAATATTACAAACGTCTGACAACACTGAAAAATGTAAATTTCCAATTTCAACCAAACATGCTAGAAATGCTCCAATTGAGCTAATTAGCTTATTGTGAGAATATTACAAACGTCTGACAAAACTGAAAAATGTAAATTTCCAATTTCAACCAAACATGCTAAAAATGCTCCAATTGAGCTAATTAGCTTATTGTGAGAATATTACAAACGTCTGACAACACTGAAAAATGTAAATTTCTAATTTCAACCAAACATGCTAGAAATGCTCCAAATGAGCTAATTAGCTTACTGAGAAAATATTGCAATTGTCTGACAAAAGTGAAAAATGTAAATTTCCAATTTCAACCAAACATGCTAGAATTGCTCCAATTGAGCTAATTAGCTTACTGTGAGATTATTGCAATTGTCTGACAAAAGTGAAAAATGTAAATTTCCAATTTCAACCAAACATGCTAGAAATGCTCAAATTGCGCAAATAAGCCTACTGTAAGAATTTTACAAACGTCTAACAAAACTGAAAAATGTAAATTTCCAATTTCAACCAAACATGCTAGAAATGCTCCAAATGAGCTAATTAGCTTACTGAGAAAATATTGCAATTGTCTGACAAAAGTGAAAAATGTAAATTTCCAATTTCAACCAAACATGCTAGAATTGCTCCAATTGAGCTAATTAGCTTACTGTGAGATTATTGCAATTGTCTGACAAAAGTGAAAAATGTAAATTTCCAATTTCAACCAAACATGCTAGAAATGCTCCAATTGAGCTAATTAGCTTATTGTGAGAATATTGCAATTGTCTGACAAAAGTGAAAAATGTAAATTTCCAATTTCAACCAAACATGCTAGAAATGCTCAACTTGCGCAAATAAGCCTACTGTAAGATTTTTACAAACGTCTGACAAAAGTGAAAAATGTAAACTTCCAATTTAAACCAAACATGCTAGAAATGCTCCAATTGAGCTAATTAGCTTATTGTGAGAATATTACAAACGTCTGACAACACTGATAAATGTAAATTTCCAATTTCAACCAAACATGCTAGAAATGCTCCAATTGAGCTAATTAGCTTATTGTGAGAATATTGCAATTGTCTGACAAAAGTGAAAAATGTAAATTTCCAATTTCAACCAAACATGCTAGAAATGCTCAAATTGCGCAAATAAGCCTACTGTAAGAACTTTACAAACGTCTGACGAAACTGAAAAATGTAAATTTCCAATTTCAACCAAACATGCTAGAAATGCTCCAATTGAGCTAATTAGCTTATTGTGAGAATATTACAAACGTCTGACAACACTGAAAAATGTAAATTTCTAATTTCAACCAAACATGCTAGAAATGCTCCAAATGAGCTAATTAGCTTATTGAGAGAATATTGCAAATGTCTGACAAAAGTGAAAAATGTAAATTTCCAATTTCAACCAAACATGCTAGAAATGCTCCAATTGAGCTAATTAGCTTGTTGTGAGAATATTGCAATTGTCTGACAAAAGTGAGAAATGTAAATTTCCAATTTCAACCAAACATGCTAGAAATGCTCCAAATGAGCTAATTAGCTTATTGTGAGAATACTACAAACGTCTGACAAAACTGAAAAATGTAAATTTCCAATTTCAACCAAACAGGCTAGAAATGCTCCAATTGAGCTAATTAGCTTATTGTGAGAATATTACAAACGTCTAACAAAATTGAAAAATGTAAATTTCCAATTTCAACCAAACATGCTAGAAATGCTCCAATTGAGCTAATTAGCTTATTGTGAGAATATTGCAATTGTCTGACAAAAGTGAAAAATGTAAATTTCCAATTTCAACCAAACATGCTAGAAATGCTCCAATTGAGCTAATTAGCTTATTGTGAGAATATTACAAACGTCTGACAACACTGAAAAATGTAAATTTCCAAATTCAACCAAACATGCTAGAAATGCTCCAATTGAGCTAATTAGCTTATTGAGAGAATATTGCAACTGTCTGACAAAAGTGAAAAATGTAAATTTTCAATTTCAACCAAACATGCTAGAAATGCTCCAATTGAGCTAATTAGCTTATTGTGAGAATATTACAAACGTCTGACAACACTGAAAAATGTAAATTTCCAATTTCAACCAAACATGCTAGAAATGCTCCAATTGAGCTAATTAGCTTATTGTGAGAATATTACAAACGTCTGACAAAACTGAAAAATGTAAATTTCCAAATTCAACCAAACATGCTAGAAATGCTCCAATTGAGCTAATTAGCTTATTGAGAGAATATTGCAACTGTCTGACAAAAGTGAAAAATGTAAATTTTCAATTTCAACCAAACATGCTAGAAATGCTCCAATTGAGCTAATTAGCTTATTGTGAGAATATTACAAACGTCTGACAAAAGTGAAAAACTTAAATTTCCAATTTCAACCAAACATGCTAGAAATGCTCCAATTGAGCTAATTAGCTTTTTGAGAGAATATTGCAATTGTTTGACAAAAGTGAAAAATGTAAATTTCCAATTTCAACCAAACATGCTAGAAATGCTCAAATTGCGCAAATAAGCCTACTGTAAGAATTTTACAAACGTCTGACAAAACTGAAAAATGTAAATTTCCAATTTCAACCAAACATGCTAAAAATGCTCCAATTGAGCTAATTAGCTTATTGTGAGAATATTACAAACGTCTGACAACACTGAAAAATGTAAATTTCTAATTTCAACCAAACATGCTAGAAATGCTCCAAATGAGCTAATTAGCTTACTGAGAAAATATTGCAATTGTCTGACAAAAGTGAAAAATGTAAATTTCCAATTTCAACCAAACATGCTAGAATTGCTCCAATTGAGCTAATTAGCTTACTGTGAGATTATTGCAATTGTCTGACAAAAGTGAAAAATGTAAATTTCCAATTTCAACCAAACATGCTAGAAATGCTCAAATTGCGCAAATAAGCCTACTGTAAGAATTTTACAAACGTCTAACAAAACTGAAAAATGTAAATTTCCAATTTCAACCAAACATGCTAGAATTGCTCCAATTGAGCTAATTAGCTTACTGTGAGATTATTGCAATTGTCTGACAAAAGTGAAAAATGTAAATTTCCAATTTCAACCAAACATGCTAGAAATGCTCAAATTGCGCAAATAAGCCTACTGTAAGAATTTTACAAACGTCTAACAAAACTGAAAAATGTAAATTTCCAATTTCAACCAAACATGCTAGAAATGCTCCAAATGAGCTAATTAGCTTACTGAGAAAATATTGCAATTGTCTGACAAAAGTGAAAAATGTAAATTTCCAATTTCAACCAAACATGCTAGAATTGCTCCAATTGAGCTAATTAGCTTACTGTGAGATTATTGCAATTGTCTGACAAAAGTGAAAAATGTAAATTTCCAATTTCAACCAAACATGCTAGAAATGCTCCAATTGAGCTAATTAGCTTATTGTGAGAATATTGCAATTGTCTGACAAAAGTGAAAAGTGTAAATTTCCAATTTCAACCAAACATGCTAGAAATGCTCAACTTGCGCAAATAAGCCTACTGTAAGATTTTTACAAACGTCTGACAAAAGTGAAAAATGTAAATTTCCAATTTAAACCAAACATGCTAGAAATGCTCCAATTAAGCTAATTAGCTTATTGTGAGAATATTACAAACGTCTGACAACACTGATAAATGTAAATTTCCAATTTCAACCAAACATGCTAGAAATGCTCCAATTGAGCTAATTAGCTTATTGTGAGAATATTGCAATTGTCTGACAAAAGTGAAAAATGTAAATTTCCAATTTCAACCAAACATGCTAGAAATGCTCCAATTGAGCTAATTAGCTTATTGTGAGAATATTACAAACGTCTGACAACACTGAAAAATGTAAATTTCTAATTTCAACCAAACATGCTAGAAATGCTCCAAATGAGCTAATTAGCTTATTGAGAGAATATTGCAAATGTCTGACAAAAGTGAAAAATGTAAATTTCCAATTTCAACCAAACATGCTAGAAATGCTCCAATTGAGCTAATTAGCTTGTTGTGAGAATATTGCAATTGTCTGACAAAAGTGAGAAATGTAAATTTCCAATTTCAACCAAACATGCTAGAAATGCTCCAAATGAGCTAATTAGCTTATTGTGAGAATACTACAAACGTCTGACAAAACTGAAAAATGTAAATTTCCAATTTCAACCAAACATGCTAGAAATGCTCCAATTGAGCTAATTAGCTTATTGTGAGAATATTACAAACGTCTAACAAAATTGAAAAATGTAAATTTCCAATTTCAACCAAACATGCTAGAAAGGCTCCAATTGAGCTAATTAGCTTATTGTGAGAATATTGCAATTGTCTGACAAAAGTGAAAAATGTAAATTTCCAATTTCAACCAAACATGCTAGAAATGCTCCAATTGAGCTAATTAGCTTATTGTGAGAATATTACAAACGTCTGACAACACTGAAAAATGTAAATTTCCAAATTCAACCAAACATGCTAGAAATGCTCCAAGTGAGCTAATTAGCTTATTGAGAGAATATTGCAACTGTCTGACAAAAGTGAAAAATGTAAATTTTCAATTTCAACCAAACATGCTAGAAATGCTCCAATTGAGCTAATTAGCTAATTGTGAGAATATTACAAACGTCTGACAACACTGAAAAATGTAAATTTCCAATTTCAACCAAACATGCTAGAAATGCTCCAATTGAGCTAATTAGCTTATTGTGAGAATATTACAAACGTCTGACAACACTGAAAAATGTAAATTTCCAAATTCAACCAAACATGCTAGAAATGCTCCAATTGAGCTAATTAGCTTATTGAGAGAATATTGCAACTGTCTGACAAAAGTGAAAAATGTAAATTTTCAATTTCAACCAAACATGCTAGAAATGCTCCAATTGAGCTAATTAGCTTATTGTGAGAATATTACAAACGTCTGACAAAAGTGAAAAACTTAAATTTCCAATTTCAACCAAACATGCTAGAAATGCTCCAATTGAGCTAATTAGCTTATTGAGAGAATATTGCAATTGTTTGACAAAAGTGAAAAATGTAAATTTCCAATTTCAACCAAACATGCTAGAAATGCTCAAATTGCGCAAATAAGCCTACTGTAAGAATTTTACAAACGTCTGACAAAACTGAAAAATGTAAATTTCCAATTTCAACCAAACATGCTAAAAATGCTCCAATTGAGCTAATTAGCTTATTGTGAGAATATTACAAACGTCTGACAACACTGAAAAATGTAAATTTCTAATTTCAACCAAACATGCTAGAAATGCTCCAAATGAGCTAATTAGCTTACTGAGAAAATATTGCAATTGTCTGACAAAAGTGAAAAATGTAAATTTCCAATTTCAACCAAACATGCTAGAATTGCTCCAATTGAGCTAATTAGCTTACTGTGAGATTATTGCAATTGTCTGACAAAAGTGAAAAATGTAAATTTCCAATTTCAACCAAACATGCTAGAAATGCTCAAATTGCGCAAATAAGCCTACTGTAAGAATTTTACAACTGTCTAACAAAACTGAAAAATTTAAATTTCCAATTTCAACCAAACATGCTAGAAATGCTCCAAATGAGCTAATTAGCTTACTGAGAAAATATTGCAATTGTCTGACAAAAGTGAAAAATGTAAATTTCCAATTTCAACCAAACATGCTAGAATTGCTCCAATTGAGCTAATTAGCTTACTGTGAGATTATTGCAATTGTCTGACAAAAGTAAAAAATGTAAATTTCCAATTTCAACCAAACATGCTAGAAATGCTCCAATTGAGCTAATTAGCTTATTGTGAGAATATTGCAATTGTCTGACAAAAGTGAAAAATGTAAATTTCCAATTTCAACCAAACATGCTAGAAATGCTCAACTTGCGCAAATAAGCCTACTGTAAGATTTTTACAAACGTCTGACAAAAGTGAAAAATGTAAATTTCCAATTTAAACCAAACATGCTAGAAATGCTCCAATTGAGCTAATTAGCTTATTGTGAGAATATTACAAACGTCTGACAACACTGATAAATGTAAATTTCCAATTTCAACCAAACATGCTAGAAATGCTCCAATTGAGCTAATTAGCTTATTGTGAGAATATTGCAATTGTCTGACAAAAGTGAAAAATGTAAATTTCCAATTTCAACCAAACATGCTAGAAATGCTCAAATTGCGCAAATAAGCCTACTGTAAGAACTTTACAAACGTCTGACGAAACTGAAAAATGTAAATTTCCAATTTCAACCAAACATGCTAGAAATGCTCCAATTGAGCTAATTAGCTTATTGTGAGAATATTACAAACGTCTGACAACACTGAAAAATGTAAATTTCTAATTTCAACCAAACATGCTAGAAATGCTCCAAATGAGCTAATTAGCTTATTGAGAGAATATTGCAAATGTCTGACAAAAGTGAAAAATGTAAATTTCCAATTTCAACCAAACATGCTAGAAATGCTCCAATTGAGCTAATTAGCTTGTTGTGAGAATATTGCAATTGTCTGACAAAAGTGAGAAATGTAAATTTCCAATTTCAACCAAACATGCTAGAAATGCTCCAAATGAGCTAATTAGCTTATTGTGAGAATACTACAAACGTCTGACAAAACTGAAAAATGTAAATTTCCAATTTCAACCAAACAGGCTAGAAATGCTCCAATTGAGCTAATTAGCTTATTGTGAGAATATTACAAACGTCTAACAAAATTGAAAAATGTAAATTTCCAATTTCAACCAAACATGCTAGAAATGCTCCAATTGAGCTAATTAGCTTATTGTGAGAATATTGCAATTGTCTGACAAAAGTGAAAAATGTAAATTTCCAATTTCAACCAAACATGCTAGAAATGCTCCAATTGAGCTAATTAGCTTATTGTGAGAATATTACAAACGTCTGACAACACTGAAAAATGTAAATTTCCAAATTCAACCAAACATGCTAGAAATGCTCCAATTGAGCTAATTAGCTTATTGAGAGAATATTGCAACTGTCTGACAAAAGTGAAAAATGTAAATTTTCAATTTCAACCAAACATGCTAGAAATGCTCCAATTGAGCTAATTAGCTTATTGTGAGAATATTACAAACGTCTGACAACACTGAAAAATGTAAATTTCCAATTTCAACCAAACATGCTAGAAATGCTCCAATTGAGCTAATTAGCTTATTGTGAGAATATTACAAACGTCTGACAAAACTGAAAAATGTAAATTTCCAAATTCAACCAAACATGCTAGAAATGCTCCAATTGAGCTAATTAGCTTATTGAGAGAATATTGCAACTGTCTGACAAAAGTGAAAAATGTAAATTTTCAATTTCAACCAAACATGCTAGAAATGCTCCAATTGAGCTAATTAGCTTATTGTGAGAATATTACAAACGTCTGACAAAAGTGAAAAACTTAAATTTCCAATTTCAACCAAACATGCTAGAAATGCTCCAATTGAGCTAATTAGCTTTTTGAGAGAATATTGCAATTGTTTGACAAAAGTGAAAAATGTAAATTTCCAATTTCAACCAAACATGCTAGAAATGCTCAAATTGCGCAAATAAGCCTACTGTAAGAATTTTACAAACGTCTGACAAAACTGAAAAATGTAAATTTCCAATTTCAACCAAACATGCTAAAAATGCTCCAATTGAGCTAATTAGCTTATTGTGAGAATATTACAAACGTCTGACAACACTGAAAAATGTAAATTTCTAATTTCAACCAAACATGCTAGAAATGCTCCAAATGAGCTAATTAGCTTACTGAGAAAATATTGCAATTGTCTGACAAAAGTGAAAAATGTAAATTTCCAATTTCAACCAAACATGCTAGAATTGCTCCAATTGAGCTAATTAGCTTACTGTGAGATTATTGCAATTGTCTGACAAAAGTGAAAAATGTAAATTTCCAATTTCAACCAAACATGCTAGAAATGCTCAAATTGCGCAAATAAGCCTACTGTAAGAATTTTACAAACGTCTAACAAAACTGAAAAATGTAAATTTCCAATTTCAACCAAACATGCTAGAATTGCTCCAATTGAGCTAATTAGCTTACTGTGAGATTATTGCAATTGTCTGACAAAAGTGAAAAATGTAAATTTCCAATTTCAACCAAACATGCTAGAAATGCTCAAATTGCGCAAATAAGCCTACTGTAAGAATTTTACAAACGTCTAACAAAACTGAAAAATGTAAATTTCCAATTTCAACCAAACATGCTAGAAATGCTCCAAATGAGCTAATTAGCTTACTGAGAAAATATTGCAATTGTCTGACAAAAGTGAAAAATGTAAATTTCCAATTTCAACCAAACATGCTAGAATTGCTCCAATTGAGCTAATTAGCTTACTGTGAGATTATTGCAATTGTCTGACAAAAGTGAAAAATGTAAATTTCCAATTTCAACCAAACATGCTAGAAATGCTCCAATTGAGCTAATTAGCTTATTGTGAGAATATTGCAATTGTCTGACAAAAGTGAAAAGTGTAAATTTCCAATTTCAACCAAACATGCTAGAAATGCTCAACTTGCGCAAATAAGCCTACTGTAAGATTTTTACAAACGTCTGACAAAAGTGAAAAATGTAAATTTCCAATTTAAACCAAACATGCTAGAAATGCTCCAATTAAGCTAATTAGCTTATTGTGAGAATATTACAAACGTCTGACAACACTGATAAATGTAAATTTCCAATTTCAACCAAACATGCTAGAAATGCTCCAATTGAGCTAATTAGCTTATTGTGAGAATATTGCAATTGTCTGACAAAAGTGAAAAATGTAAATTTCCAATTTCAACCAAACATGCTAGAAATGCTCCAATTGAGCTAATTAGCTTATTGTGAGAATATTACAAACGTCTGACAACACTGAAAAATGTAAATTTCTAATTTCAACCAAACATGCTAGAAATGCTCCAAATGAGCTAATTAGCTTATTGAGAGAATATTGCAAATGTCTGACAAAAGTGAAAAATGTAAATTTCCAATTTCAACCAAACATGCTAGAAATGCTCCAATTGAGCTAATTAGCTTGTTGTGAGAATATTGCAATTGTCTGACAAAAGTGAGAAATGTAAATTTCCAATTTCAACCAAACATGCTAGAAATGCTCCAAATGAGCTAATTAGCTTATTGTGAGAATACTACAAACGTCTGACAAAACTGAAAAATGTAAATTTCCAATTTCAACCAAACATGCTAGAAATGCTCCAATTGAGCTAATTAGCTTATTGTGAGAATATTACAAACGTCTAACAAAATTGAAAAATGTAAATTTCCAATTTCAACCAAACATGCTAGAAAGGCTCCAATTGAGCTAATTAGCTTATTGTGAGAATATTGCAATTGTCTGACAAAAGTGAAAAATGTAAATTTCCAATTTCAACCAAACATGCTAGAAATGCTCCAATTGAGCTAATTAGCTTATTGTGAGAATATTACAAACGTCTGACAACACTGAAAAATGTAAATTTCCAAATTCAACCAAACATGCTAGAAATGCTCCAAGTGAGCTAATTAGCTTATTGAGAGAATATTGCAACTGTCTGACAAAAGTGAAAAATGTAAATTTTCAATTTCAACCAAACATGCTAGAAATGCTCCAATTGAGCTAATTAGCTAATTGTGAGAATATTACAAACGTCTGACAACACTGAAAAATGTAAATTTCCAATTTCAACCAAACATGCTAGAAATGCTCCAATTGAGCTAATTAGCTTATTGTGAGAATATTACAAACGTCTGACAACACTGAAAAATGTAAATTTCCAAATTCAACCAAACATGCTAGAAATGCTCCAATTGAGCTAATTAGCTTATTGAGAGAATATTGCAACTGTCTGACAAAAGTGAAAAATGTAAATTTTCAATTTCAACCAAACATGCTAGAAATGCTCCAATTGAGCTAATTAGCTTATTGTGAGAATATTACAAACGTCTGACAAAAGTGAAAAACTTAAATTTCCAATTTCAACCAAACATGCTAGAAATGCTCCAATTGAGCTAATTAGCTTATTGAGAGAATATTGCAATTGTTTGACAAAAGTGAAAAATGTAAATTTCCAATTTCAACCAAACATGCTAGAAATGCTCAAATTGCGCAAATAAGCCTACTGTAAGAATTTTACAAACGTCTGACAAAACTGAAAAATGTAAATTTCCAATTTCAACCAAACATGCTAAAAATGCTCCAATTGAGCTAATTAGCTTATTGTGAGAATATTACAAACGTCTGACAACACTGAAAAATGTAAATTTCTAATTTCAACCAAACATGCTAGAAATGCTCCAAATGAGCTAATTAGCTTACTGAGAAAATATTGCAATTGTCTGACAAAAGTGAAAAATGTAAATTTCCAATTTCAACCAAACATGCTAGAATTGCTCCAATTGAGCTAATTAGCTTACTGTGAGATTATTGCAATTGTCTGACAAAAGTGAAAAATGTAAATTTCCAATTTCAACCAAACATGCTAGAAATGCTCAAATTGCGCAAATAAGCCTACTGTAAGAATTTTACAACTGTCTAACAAAACTGAAAAATTTAAATTTCCAATTTCAACCAAACATGCTAGAAATGCTCCAAATGAGCTAATTAGCTTACTGAGAAAATATTGCAATTGTCTGACAAAAGTGAAAAATGTAAATTTCCAATTTCAACCAAACATGCTAGAATTGCTCCAATTGAGCTAATTAGCTTACTGTGAGATTATTGCAATTGTCTGACAAAAGTAAAAAATGTAAATTTCCAATTTCAACCAAACATGCTAGAAATGCTCCAATTGAGCTAATTAGCTTATTGTGAGAATATTGCAATTGTCTGACAAAAGTGAAAAATGTAAATTTCCAATTTCAACCAAACATGCTAGAAATGCTCAACTTGCGCAAATAAGCCTACTGTAAGATTTTTACAAACGTCTGACAAAAGTGAAAAATGTAAATTTCCAATTTAAACCAAACATGCTAGAAATGCTCCAATTGAGCTAATTAGCTTATTGTGAGAATATTACAAACGTCTGACAACACTGATAAATGTAAATTTCCAATTTCAACCAAACATGCTAGAAATGCTCCAATTGAGCTAATTAGCTTATTGTGAGAATATTGCAATTGTCTGACAAAAGTGAAAAATGTAAAGTTCCAATTTCAACCAAACATGCTAGAAATGCTCAAATTGCGCAAATAAGCCTACTGTAAGAACTTTACAAACGTCTGACAAAACTGAAAAATGTAAATTTCCAATTTCAACCAAACATGCTAGAAATGCTCCAATTGAGCTAATTAGCTTATTGTGAGAATATTACAAACGTCTGACAACACTGAAAAATGTAAATTTCTAATTTCAACCAAACATGCTAGAAATGCTCCAAATGAGCTAATTAGCTTATTGAGAGAATATTGCAAATGTCTGACAAAAGTGAAAAATGTAAATTTCCAATTTCAACCAAACATGCTAGAAATGCTCCAATTGAGCTAATTAGCTTGTTGTGAGAATATTGCAATTGTCTGACAAAAGTGAGAAATGTAAATTTCCAATTTCAACCAAACATGCTAGAAATGCTCCAAATGAGCTAATTAGCTTATTGTGAGAATACTACAAACGTCTGACAAAACTGAAAAATGTAAATTTCCAATTTCAACCAAACATGCTAGAAATGCTCCAATTGAGCTAATTAGCTTATTGTGAGAATATTACAAACGTCTAACAAAATTGAAAAATGTAAATTTCCAATTTCAACCAAACATGCTAGAAATGCTCCAATTAAGCTAATTAGCTTATTGTGAGAATATTGCAATTGTCTGACAAAAGTGAAAAATGTAAATTTCCAATTTCAACCAAACATGCTAAAAATGCTCCAATTGAGCTAATTAGCTTATTGTGAGAATATTACAAACGTCTGACAACACTGAAAAATGTAAATTTCCAAATTCAACCAAACATGCTAGAAATGCTCCAATTGAGCTAATTAGCTTATTGTGAGAATATTGCAATTGTCTGACAAAAATGAAAAATGTAAATTTCCAATTTCAATTAAACATGCTAGAAATGCTCCAATTGAGCTAATTAGCTTATTGTGAGAATATTACAAACGTCTGACAACACTGAAAGATGTAAATTTTCAATTTCTACCAAACATGCTAGAAATGCTCCAATTGAGCTAATTAGCTTATTGTGAGAATATTGCAATTGTCTGACAAAAGTGAAAAATGTAAATTTCCAATTTCAACCAAACATGCTAGAAATGCTCCAATTGAGCTAATTAGCTTATTGTGAGAATATTACAAACGTCTAACAAAATTGAAAAATGTAAATTTCCAATTTCAACCAAACATGCTAGAAATGCTCCAATTGAGCTAATTAGCTTATTGTGAGAATATTGCAATTGTCTGACAGAAGTGAAAAATGTAAATTTGCAATTTCAACCAAACATGCTAGAAATGCTCCAATTTAGCTAATTAGCTTATTGTGAAAATATTACAAACGTCTGACAACACTGAAAAATGTAAATTTCCAATTTCAACCAAACATGCTAGAAATGCTCCAATTGAGCTAATTAGCTTATTGTGAGAGTATTGCAATTGTCTGACAAAAGTGAAAAATGTAAATTTCCAATTTTAACCAAACATGCTAGAAATGCTCAAATTGCGCAAATAAGCCTACTGTGAGAATTTTACAAACGTCTGACAAAACTGAAAAATGTAAATTTCTAATTTCAACCAATCATGCTAGAAATGCTCCAATTGAGCTAATTAGCTTATTGTGCGAATATTACAAACGTCTGACAAAAGTGAAAAATGTAAATTTCCAATTTCAACCAAACATGCTAGAAATGCTCCAATTGAGCTAATTAGCTTATTGTCAGAATATTACAAACGTCTAACAAAATTGAAAAATGTAAATTTCCAATTTCAACCAAACATGCTAGAAATGCTCCAATTGAGCTAATTAGCTTATTGTGAGATTATTGCAATTGTCTGACAAAAGTGAAAAATGTAAATTTCCAATTTCAACCAAACATGCTAGAAATGCTCCAATTGAGCTAATTAGCTTATTGTGAGAATATTACAAACGTCTGACAACACTGAAAAATGTAAATTTCCAAATTCAACCAAACATGCTAGAAATGCTCCAATTGAGCTAATTAGCTTGTTGTGAGAATATTGCAATTGTCTGACAAAAGTGAGAAATGTAAATTTCCAATTTCAACCAAACATGCTAGAAATGCTCCAATTGAGCTAATTAGCTTATTGTGAGAATACTACAAACGTCTGACAAAACTGAAAAATGTAAATTTCCAATTTCAACCAAACATGCTAGAAATGCTCCAATTGAGCTAATTAGCTTATTGAGAGAATATTGCAATTGTCTGACAAAACTGAAAAATTTAAATTTCCAATTTCAACCAAACATGCTAGAAATGCTCCAATTGAGCTAATTAGCTTATTGTGAGAATATTACAAACGTCTAACAAAATTGAAAAATGTAAATTTCCAATTTCAACCAAACATGCTAGAAATGCTCCAATTGAGCTAATTAGCTTATTGTGAAAATATTGCAATTGTCTGACAAAAGTGAAAAATGTAAAATTCCAATTTCAACCAAACATGCTAGAAATGCTCCAATTGAGCTAATTAGCTTATTGTGAGAATATTACAAACGTCTGACAACACTGAAAAATGTAAATTTCTAATTTCAACCAAACATGCTAGAAATGCTCCAAATGAGCTAATTAGCTTATTGAGAGAATATTGCAAATGTCTGACAAAAGTGAAAAATATAAATTTCCAATTTCAACCAAACATGCTAGAAATGCTCCAATTGAGCTAATTAGCTTATTGTGAGAATATTGCAATTGTCTGACAAAAGTGAGAAATGTAAATTTCCAATTTCAACCAAACATGCTAGAAATGCTCCAATTGAGCTAATTAGCTTATTGTGAGAATACTACAAACGTCTGACAAAACTGAAAAATGTAAATTTCCAATTTCAACCAAACATGCTAGAAATGCTCCAATTGAGCTAATTAGCTTATTGAGAGAATATTGCAATTGTCTGACAAAACTGAAAAATGTAAATTTCCAATTTCAACCAAACATGCTAGAAATGCTCCAATTGAGCTAATTAGCTTATTGTGAGAATATTACAAACGTCTAACAAAATTGAAAAATGTAAATTTCCAATTTCAACCAAACATGCTAGAAATGCTCCAATTGAGCTAATTAGCTTATTGAGAGAATATTGCAATTGTCTGACAAAACTGAAAAATGGAAATTTCCAATTTCAACCAAACATGCTAGAAATGCTCCAATTGAGGTAATTAACTTATTGTGAGAATATTGCAATTGTCTGACAAAAGTGAAAAATGTAAATTTCCAATTTCAATTAAACATGCTAGAAATGCTCCAATTGAGCTAATTAGCTTATTGTGAGAATATTACAAACGTCTGACAACACTGAAAAATGTAAATTTCCAATTTCAACCAAACATGCTAGAAATGCTCCAATTGAGCTAATTAGCTTATTGTGAGAATATTGCAATTGTCTGACAAAAGTGAAAAATGTAAATTTCCAATTTCAATTAAACATGCTAGAAATGCTCAAATTGCGCAAATAAGCCTTCTGTAAGAATTTTACAAACGTCTGACAAAACTGAAAAATGTAAATTTCCAATTTCAACCAAACATGCTAGAAATGCTCCAATTGAGCTAATTAGCTTATTGTGAGAATATTACAAACGTCTGACAAAACTGAAAAATGTAAATTTCCAATTTCAACCAAACAGGCTAGAAATGCTCCATATGAGCTAATTAGCTTATTGAGAGAATACTGCAACTGTCTGACAAAAGTGAAAAATGTAAATTTCCAATTTCAACCAAACATGCTAGAAATGCTCCAATTGAGCTAATTGGCTTACTGTGAGAATATTGCAATTGTCTGACAAAAGTGAAAAATGTAAATTTCCAATTTCAACCAATTATGCTAGAATTGCTCCAATTGAGCTAATTAGCTTACTGTGAGATTATTGCAATTGTCTGACAAAAGTGAAAAATGTAAATTTCCAATTTCAACCAAACATGCTAGAAATGCTCCAATTGAGCTAATTAGCTAATTGAGAGAATATTGCAATTGTCTGACAAAACTGAAAAATGTAAATTTCCAATTTTAACCAAACATGCTAGAAATGCTCCAATTGAGCTAATTAGCTTATTGTGAGAATATTACAAACGTCTGACAAAAGTGAAAAACGTAAATTTCCAATTTCAACCAAACATGCTAGAAATGCTCCAATTGAGCTAATTAGCTTATTGAGAGAATATTGCAATTGTTTGACAAAAGTGAAAAATGTAAATTTCCAATTTCAACCAAACATGCTAGAAATGCTCAAATTGCGCAAATAAGCCTACTGTAAGAATTTTACAAACGTCTGACAAAACTGAAAAATGTAAATTTCCAATTTCAACCAAACATGCTAAAAATGCTCCAATTGAGCTAATTAGCTTATTGTGAGAATATTACAAACGTCTGACAACACTGAAAAATGTAAATTTCTAATTTCAACCAAACATGCTAGAAATGCTCCAAATGAGCTAATTAGCTTACTGAGAAAATATTGCAATTGTCTGACAAAAGTGAAAAATGTAAATTTCCAATTTCAACCAAACATGCTAGAATTGCTCCAATTGAGCTAATTAGCTTACTGTGAGATTATTGCAATTGTCTGACAAAAGTGAAAAATGTAAATTTCCAATTTCAACCAAACATGCTAGAAATGCTCCAATTGAGCTAATTAGCTTATTGTGAGAATATTACAACTGTCTGACAACACTGAAAAATGTAAATTTCCAATTTCAACCGAAGATGCTAGAAATGCTCCAATTGAGCTAATTAGCTTATTGTGAGAATATTGCAATTGTCTGACAAAAGTGAAAAATGTAAATTTACAATTTCAACCAAACATGCTAGAAATGCTCAACTTGCGCAAATAAGCCTACTGTAAGATTTTTACAAACGTCTGACAAAACTGAAAAATGTAAATTTCCAATTTCAACCAAACATGCTAGAAATGCTCCAATTGAGCTAATTAGCTTACTGAGAGAATATTGCAATTGTTTGACAAAAGTGAAAAATGTAAATTTCCAATTTCAACCAAACATGCTAGAAATGCTCAAATTGCGCAAATAAGCCTACTGTAAGAATTTTACAAACGTCTGACAAAACTGAAAAATGTAAATTTCCAATTTCAACCAAACATGCTAGAAATGCTCCAATTGAGCTAATTAGCTTATTGAGAGAATATTGCAATTGTTTGACAAAAGTGAAAAATGTAAATTTCCAATTTCAACCAAACATGCTAGAAATGCTCCAATTGAGCTAATTAGCTTATTGTGAGAATATTGCAATTGTCTGACAAAAGTGAAAAATGTAAATTTCCAATTTCAATTAAACATGCTAGAAATGCTCCAATTGAGCTAATTAGCTTATTGTGAGAATATTACAAACGTCTAACAACACTGAAAAATGTAAATTTCCAATTTCAACCAAACATGCTAGAAATGCTCCAATTGAGCTAATTAGCTTATTGTGAGAATATTGCAATTGTCTGACAAAAGTGAAAAATGTAAATTTCCAATTTCAATTAAACAGGCTAGAAATGCTCCAAATGAGCTAATTAGCTTATTGTGAGAATATTGCAATTGTCTGACAAAAGTGAAAAACGTAAATTTCCAATTTCAACCAAACATGCTAGAAATGCTCCAATTGAGCTAATTAGCTTATTGTGAGAATATTACAAACGTCTAACAAAAATGATAAATGTAAATTTCCAATTTCAACCAAACATGCTAGAAATGCTCCTATTGAGCTAATTAGCTTATTGTGAGAATATTGCAATTGTCTGACAGAAGTGAAAAAATGTAAATTTGCAATTTCAACCAAACATGCTAGAAATGCTCCAATTTAGCTAATTAGCTTATTGTGAGAATATTACAAACGTCTGACAACACTGAAAAATGTAAATTTCCAATTTCAACCAAACATGCTAGAAATGCTCCAATTGAGCTAATTAGCTTATTGTGAGAATATTGCAATTGTCTGACAAAAGTGAAAAATGTAAATTTCCAATTTCAACCAAACATGCTAGAAATGCTCAAATTGCGCAAATAAGCCTACTGTAAGAATTTTACAAACGTCTGACAAATTTGGAAAATGTAAATTTCCAATTTCAACCAAACATGCTAGAAATGCTCCAATTGAGCTAATTAGCTTAATGTGCGAATATTACAAACGTCTGACAAAAGTGAAAAATGTAAATTTCCAATTTCAACCAAACATGCTAGAAATGCTCCAATTGAGCTAATTAGCTTATTGTGAGAATATTACAAACGTCTAACAAAATTGAAAAATGTAAATTTCCAATTTCAACCAAACATGCTAGAAATGCTCCAATTGAGCTAATTAGCTTATTGAGAGAATATTGCAATTGTCTGACAAAAGTGAAAATGTAAATTTCCAATTTCAACCAAACATGCTAGAAATGCTCCAATTGAGCTAATTAGCTTATTGTGAGAATATTACAAACGTCTGACAAAACTGAAAAATGTAAATTTCCAAATTCAACCAAACATGCTAGAAATGCTCCAATTGAGCTAATTTGCTTATTGTGAGAATATTGCAATTGTCTGACAAAAGTGAAAAATGTAAATTTCCAATTTCAACCAAACATGCTAGAAATGCTCCAATTGAGCTAATTAGCTTATTGTGAGAATATTGCAATTGTCTGACAAAAGTGAAAAATGTAAATTTCCAATTTCAACCAAACATGCTAGAAATGCTCAAATTGCGCAAATAAGCCTACTGTAAGAATTTTACAAACGTCTGACAAATTTGGAAAATGTAAATTTCCAATTTCAACCAAACATGCTAGAAATGCTCCAATTGAGCTAATTAGCTTATTGTGCGAATATTACAAACGTCTGACAAAAGTGAAAAATGTAAATTTCCAATTTCAACCAAACATGCTAGAAATGCTCCAATTGAGCTAATTAGCTTATTGTGAGAATATTACAAACGTCTAACAAAATTGAAAAATGTAAATTTCCAATTTCAACCAAACATGCTAGAAATGCTCCAATTGAGCTAATTAGCTTATTGAGAGAATATTGCAATTGTCTGACAAAAGTGAAAATGTAAATTTCCAATTTCAACCAAACATGCTAGAAATGCTCCAATTGAGCTAATTAGCTTATTGTGAGAATATTACAAACGTCTGACAAAACTGAAAAATGTAAATTTCCAAATTCAACCAAACATGCTAGAAATGCTCCAATTGAGCTAATTTGCTTATTGTGAGAATATTGCAATTGTCTGACAAAAGTGAAAAATGTAAATTTCCAATTTCAACCAAACATGCTAGAAATGCTCCAATTGAGCTAATTAGCTTGTTGTGAGAATATTGCAATTGTCTGACAAAAGTGAGAAATGTAAATTTCCAATTTCAACCAAACATGCTAGAAATGCTCCAATTGAGCTAATTGGCTTATTGTGAGAATACTACAAACGTCTGACAAAAGTGAAAAATGTAAATTTCCAATTTCAACCAAACATGCTAGAAATGCTCCAATTGAGCTAATTAGCTTATTGAGAGAATATTGCAATTGTCTGACAAAACTGAAAAATGTAAATTTCCAATTTCAACCAAACATGCTAGAAATGCTCCAATTGAGCTAATTTGCTTATTGTGAGAATATTGCAATTGTCTGACAAAAGTGAAAAATGTAAATTTCCAATTTCAACCAAACATGCTAGAAATGCTCCAATTGAGCTAATTAGCTTATTGTGAGAATATTGCAATTGTCTGACAAAAGTGAAAAATGTAAATTTCCAATTTCAACCAAACATGCTAGAAATGCTCAAATTGCGCAAATAAGCCTACTGTAAGAATTTTACAAACGTCTGACAAATTTGGAAAATGTAAATTTCCAATTTCAACCAAACATGCTAGAAATGCTCCAATTGAGCTAATTAGCTTATTGTGCGAATATTACAAACGTCTGACAAAAGTGAAAAATGTAAATTTCCAATTTCAACCAAACATGCTAGAAATGCTCCAATTGAGCTAATTAGCTTATTGTGAGAATATTACAAACGTCTAACAAAATTGAAAAATGTAAATTTCCAATTTCAACCAAACATGCTAGAAATGCTCCAATTGAGCTAATTAGCTTATTGAGAGAATATTGCAATTGTCTGACAAAAGTGAAAATGTAAATTTCCAATTTCAACCAAACATGCTAGAAATGCTCCAATTGAGCTAATTAGCTTATTGTGAGAATATTACAAACGTCTGACAAAACTGAAAAATGTAAATTTCCAAATTCAACCAAACATGCTAGAAATGCTCCAATTGAGCTAATTTGCTTATTGTGAGAATATTGCAATTGTCTGACAAAAGTGAAAAATGTAAATTTCCAATTTCAACCAAACATGCTAGAAATGCTCCAATTGAGCTAATTAGCTTGTTGTGAGAATATTGCAATTGTCTGACAAAAGTGAGAAATGTAAATTTCCAATTTCAACCAAACATGCTAGAAATGCTCCAATTGAGCTAATTGGCTTATTGTGAGAATACTACAAACGTCTGACAAAAGTGAAAAATGTAAATTTCCAATTTCAACCAAACATGCTAGAAATGCTCCAATTGAGCTAATTAGCTTATTGAGAGAATATTGCAATTGTCTGACAAAACTGAAAAATGTAAATTTCCAATTTCAACCAAACATGCTAGAAATGCTCCAATTGAGCTAATTAGCTTATTGTGAGAATATTACAAACGTCTAACAAAATTGAAAAATGTAAATTTCCAATTTCAACCAAACATGCTAGAAATGCTCCAATTGAGCTAATTAGCTTATTGTGAGAATATTGCAATTGTCTGACAAAAGTGAAAAATGTAAATTTCCAATTTCAATTAAACATGCTAGAAATGCTCCAATTTAGCTAATTAGCTTACTGTGAGAATATTACAAACGTCTGACAACACTGAAAAATGTAAATTTCCAATTTCAACCAAACATGCTAGAAATGCTCCAATTGAGCTAATTAGCTTATTGTGAGAATATTACAAACGTCTGACAAAACTGAAAAATGTAAAGTTCGAATTTCAACCAAACATGCTAGAAATGCTCCAATTGAGCTAATTAGCTTATTGAGAGAATATTGCAATTGTCTGACAAAACTGAAAAATGTAAAATTCCAATTTCAACCAAACATGCTAGAAATGCTCCAATTGAGCTAATTAGCTTATTGTGAGAATATTACAAACGTCTGACAAAAGTGAAAAACGTAAATTTCCAATTTCAACCAAACATGCTAGAAATGCTCCAATTGAGCTAATTAGCTTATTGAGAGAATATTGCAATTGTTTGACAAAAGTGAAAAATGTAAATTTCCAATTTCAACCAAACATGCTAGAAATGCTCAAATTGCGCAAATAAGCTTACTGTAAGAATTTTACAAACGTCTGACAAAACTGAAAAATGTAAATTTCCAATTTCAACCAAACATGCTAAAAATGCTCCAATTGAGCTAATTAGCTTATTGTGAGAATATTACAAACGTCTGACAACACTGAAAAATGTAAATTTCTAATTTCAACCAAACATGCTAGAAATGCTCCAATTGAGCTAATTAGCTTATTGTGAGAATATTGCAATTGTCTGACAAAAGTGAAAAATGTAAATTTCCAATTTCAATTAAACAGGCTAGAAATGCTCCAATTTAGCTAATTAGCTTATTGTGAGAATATTACAAACGTCTGACAACACTGAAAAATGTAAATTTCCAATTTCAACCAAACATGCTAGAAATGCTCCAATTGAGCTAATTAGCTTATTGTGAGAATATTGCAATTGTCTGACAAAAGTGAAAAATGTAAATTTCCAATTTCAACTAAACATGCTAGAAATGCTCAAATTGCGCAAAAAAGCCTACTGTAAGAATTTTACAAACGTCTGACAAATTTGAAAAATGTAAACTTCCAATTTCAACCAAACATGCTAGAAATGCTCCAATTGAGCTAATTAGCTTATTGTGCGAATATTACAAACGTCTGACAAAAGTGAAAAATGTAAATTTCCAATTTCAACCAAACATGCTAGAAATGCTCAAATTGCGCAAATAAGCCTACTGTAAGAATTTTACAAACGTCTGACAAAACTGAAAAATGTAAATTTCCAATTTCAACCAAACATGCTAGAAATGCTCCAATTGAGCTAATTAGCTTATTGAGAGAATATTGCAATTGTTTGACAAAAGTGAAAAATGTAAATTTCCAATTTCAACCAAACATGCTAGAAATGCTCCAATTGAGCTAATTAGCTTATTGTGAGAATATTGCAATTGTCTGACAAAAGTGAAAAATGTAAATTTCCAATTTCAATTAAACATGCTAGAAATGCTCCAATTGAGCTAATTAGCTTATTGTGAGAATATTACAAACGTCTAACAACACTGAAAAATGTAAATTTCCAATTTCAACCAAACATGCTAGAAATGCTCCAATTGAGCTAATTAGCTTATTGTGAGAATATTGCAATTGTCTGACAAAAGTGAAAAATGTAAATTTCCAATTTCAATTAAACAGGCTAGAAATGCTCCAAATGAGCTAATTAGCTTATTGTGAGAATATTGCAATTGTCTGACAAAAGTGAAAAACGTAAATTTCCAATTTCAACCAAACATGCTAGAAATGCTCCAATTGAGCTAATTAGCTTATTGTGAGAATATTACAAACGTCTAACAAAAATGATAAATGTAAATTTCCAATTTCAACCAAACATGCTAGAAATGCTCCTATTGAGCTAATTAGCTTATTGTGAGAATATTGCAATTGTCTGACAGAAGTGAAAAATGTAAATTTGCAATTTCAACCAAACATGCTAGAAATGCTCCAATTTAGCTAATTAGCTTATTGTGAGAATATTACAAACGTCTGACAACACTGAAAAATGTAAATTTCCAATTTCAACCAAACATGCTAGAAATGCTCCAATTGAGCTAATTAGCTTATTGTGAGAATATTGCAATTGTCTGACAAAAGTGAAAAATGTAAATTTCCAATTTCAACCAAACATGCTAGAAATGCTCAAATTGCGCAAATAAGCCTACTGTAAGAATTTTACAAACGTCTGACAAATTTGGAAAATGTAAATTTCCAATTTCAACCAAACATGCTAGAAATGCTCCAATTGAGCTAATTAGCTTATTGTGCGAATATTACAAACGTCTGACAAAAGTGAAAAATGTAAATTTCCAATTTCAACCAAACATGCTAGAAATGCTCCAATTGAGCTAATTAGCTTATTGTGAGAATATTACAAACGTCTAACAAAATTGAAAAATGTAAATTTCCAATTTCAACCAAACATGCTAGAAATGCTCTAATTGAGCTAATTAGCTTATTAAGAGAATATTGCAATTGTCTGACAAAAGTGAAAATGTAAATTTCCAATTTCAACCAAACATGCTAGAAATGCTCCAATTGAGCTAATTAGCTTATTGTGAGAATATTACAAACGTCTGACAAAACTGAAAAATGTAAATTTCCAAATTCAACCAAACATGCTAGAAATGCTCCAATTGAGCTAATTTGCTTATTGTGAGAATATTGCAATTGTCTGACAAAAGTGAAAAATGTAAATTTCCAATTTCAACCAAACATGCTAGAAATGCTCCAATTGAGCTAATTAGCTTATTGTGAGAATATTGCAATTGTCTGACAAAAGTGAAAAATGTAAATTTCCAATTTCAACCAAACATGCTAGAAATGCTCAAATTGCGCAAATAAGCCTACTGTAAGAATTTTACAAACGTCTGACAAATTTGGAAAATGTAAATTTCCAATTTCAACCAAACATGCTAGAAATGCTCCAATTGAGCTAATTAGCTTATTGTGCGAATATTACAAACGTCTGACAAAAGTGAAAAATGTAAATTTCCAATTTCAACCAAACATGCTAGAAATGCTCCAATTGAGCTAATTAGCTTATTGTGAGAATATTACAAACGTCTAACAAAATTGAAAAATGTAAATTTCCAATTTCAACCAAACATGCTAGAAATGCTCCAATTGAGCTAATTAGCTTATTGAGAGAATATTGCAATTGTCTGACAAAAGTGAAAATGTAAATTTCCAATTTCAACCAAACATGCTAGAAATGCTCCAATTGAGCTAATTAGCTTATTGTGAGAATATTACAAACGTCTGACAAAACTGAAAAATGTAAATTTCCAAATTCAACCAAACATGCTAGAAATGCTCCAATTGAGCTAATTTGCTTATTGTGAGAATATTGCAATTGTCTGACAAAAGTGAAAAATGTAAATTTCCAATTTCAACCAAACATGCTAGAAATGCTCCAATTGAGCTAATTAGCTTGTTGTGAGAATATTGCAATTGTCTGACAAAAGTGAGAAATGTAAATTTCCAATTTCAACCAAACATGCTAGAAATGCTCCAATTGAGCTAATTGGCTTATTGTGAGAATACTACAAACGTCTGACAAAAGTGAAAAATGTAAATTTCCAATTTCAACCAAACATGCTAGAAATGCTCCAATTGAGCTAATTAGCTTATTGAGAGAATATTGCAATTGTCTGACAAAACTGAAAAATGTAAATTTCCAATTTCAACCAAACATGCTAGAAATGCTCCAATTGAGCTAATTAGCTTATTGTGAGAATATTACAAACGTCTAACAAAATTGAAAAATGTAAATTTCCAATTTCAACCAAACATGCTAGAAATGCTCCAATTGAGCTAATTAGCTTATTGTGAGAATATTGCAATTGTCTGACAAAAGTGAAAAATGTAAATTTCCAATTTCAATTAAACATGCTAGAAATGCTCCAATTTAGCTAATTAGCTTACTGTGAGAATATTACAAACGTCTGACAACACTGAAAAATGTAAATTTCCAATTTCAACCAAACATGCTAGAAATGCTCCAATTGAGCTAATTAGCTTATTGTGAGAATATTACAAACGTCTGACAAAACTGAAAAATGTAAAGTTCGAATTTCAACCAAACATGCTAGAAATGCTCCAATTGAGCTAATTAGCTTATTGAGAGAATATTGCAATTGTCTGACAAAACTGAAAAATGTAAAATTCCAATTTCAACCAAACATGCTAGAAATGCTCCAATTGAGCTAATTAGCTTATTGTGAGAATATTACAAACGTCTGACAAAAGTGAAAAACGTAAATTTCCAATTTCAACCAAACATGCTAGAAATGCTCCAATTGAGCTAATTAGCTTATTGAGAGAATATTGCAATTGTTTGACAAAAGTGAAAAATGTAAATTTCCAATTTCAACCAAACATGCTAGAAATGCTCAAATTGCGCAAATAAGCTTACTGTAAGAATTTTACAAACGTCTGACAAAACTGAAAAATGTAAATTTCCAATTTCAACCAAACATGCTAAAAATGCTCCAATTGAGCTAATTAGCTTATTGTGAGAATATTACAAACGTCTGACAACACTGAAAAATGTAAATTTCTAATTTCAACCAAACATGCTAGAAATGCTCCAATTGAGCTAATTAGCTTATTGTGAGAATATTGCAATTGTCTGACAAAAGTGAAAAATGTAAATTTCCAATTTCAATTAAACAGGCTAGAAATGCTCCAAATGAGCTAATTAGCTTATTGTGAGAATATTGCAATTGTCTGACAAAAGTGAAAAACGTAAATTTCCAATTTCAACCAAACATGCTAGAAATGCTCCAATTGAGCTAATTAGCTTATTGTGAGAATATTACAAACGTCTAACAAAAATGAAAAATGTAAATTTCCAATTTCAACCAAACATGCTAGAAATGCTCCAATTGAGCTAATTAGCTTATTGTGAGAATATTGCAATTGTCTGACAGAAGTGAAAAATGTAAATTTGCAATTTCAACCAAACATGCTAAAAATGCTCCAATTTAGCTAATTAGCTTATTGTGAGAATATTACAAACGTCTGACAACACTGAAAAATGTAAATTTCCAATTTCAACCAAACATGCTAGAAATGCTCCAATTGAGCTAATTAGCTTATTGTGAGAATATTGCAATTGTCTGACAAAAGTGAAAAATGTAAATTTCCAATTTCAACTAAACATGCTAGAAATGCTCAAATTGCGCAAATAAGCCTACTGTAAGAATTTTACAAACGTCTGACAAATTTGAAAAATGTAAACTTCCAATTTCAACCAAACATGCTAGAAATGCTCCAATTGAGCTAATTAGCTTATTGTGCGAATATTACAAACGTCTGACAAAAGTGAAAAATGTAAATTTCCAATTTCAACCAAACATGCTAGAAATGCTCCAATTGAGCTAATTAGCTTATTGTGAGAATATTACAAACGTCTAACAAAATTGAAAAATGTAATTTTCCAATTTCAACCAAACATGCTAGAAATGCTCCAATTGAGCTAATTAGCTTATTGTGAGAATATTGCAATTGTCTGACAAAAGTGAAAATGTAAATTTCCAATTTCAACCAAACATGCTAGAAATGCTCCAATTGAGCTAATTAGCTTATTGTGAGAATATTACAAACGTCTGACAAAACTGAAAAATGTAAATTTCCAAATTCAACCAAACATGCTAGAAATGCTCCAATTGAGCTAATTAGCTTATTGTGAGAATATTGCAATTGTCTGACAAAAGTGAAAAATGTAAATTTGCAATTTCAACCAAACATGCTAGAAATGCTCCAATTGAGCTAATTGGCTTATTGTGAGAATACTACAAACGTCTGACAAAACTGAAAAATGTAAATTTCCAATTTCAACCAAACATGCTAGAAATGCTCCAATTGAGCTAATTAGCTTATTGAGAGAATATTGCAATTGTCTGACAAAACTGAAAAATGTAAATTTCCAATTTCAACCAAACATGCTAGAAATGCTCCAATTGAGCTAATTAGCTTATTGTGAGAATATTACAAACGTCTAACAAAATTGAAAAATGTAAATTTCCAATTTCAACCAAACATGCTAGAAATGCTCCAATTGAGCTAATTAGCTTATTGTGAGAATATTGCAATTGTCTGACAAAAGTGAAAAATGTAAATTTCCAATTTCAATTAAACATGCTAGAAATCCTCCAATTTAGCTAATTAGCTTACTGTGAGAATATTACAAACGTCTGACAACACTGAAAAATGTAAATTTCCAATTTCAACCAAACATGCTAGAAATGCTCCAATTGAGCTAATTAGCTTATTGTGAGAATATTACAAACGTCTGACAAAACTGAAAAATGTAAATTTCGAATTTCAACCAAACATGCTAGAAATGCTCCAATTGAGCTAATTAGCTTATTGAGAGAATATTGCAATTGTCTGACAAAACTGAAAAATGTAAAATTCCAATTTCAACCAAACATGCTAGAAATGCTCCAATTGAGCTAATTAGCTTATTGTGAGAATATTGCAATTGTCTGACAAAACTGAAAAATGTAAATTTCCAATTTCAACCAAACATGCTAAAAATGCTCCAATTGAGCTAATTAGCTTATTGTGAGAATATTACAAACGTCTGACAACACTGAAAAATGTAAATTTCTAATTTCAACCAAACATGCTAGAAATGCTCCAAATGAGCTAATTAGCTTACTGAGAAAATATTGCAATTGTCTGACAAAAGTGAAAAATGTAAATTTCCAATTTCAACCAAACATGCTAGAATTGCTCCAATTGAGCTAATTAGCTTACTGTGAGATTATTGCAATTGTCTGACAAAAGTGAAAAATGTAAATTTCCAATTTCAACCAAACATGCTAGAAATGCTCAAATTGCGCAAATAAGCCTACTGTAAGAATTTTACAAACGTCTAACAAAACTGAAAAATGTAAATTTCCAATTTCAACCAAACATGCTAGAAATGCTCCAAATGAGCTAATTAGCTTACTGAGAAAATATTGCAATTGTCTGACAAAAGTGAAAAATGTAAATTTCCAATTTCAACCAAACATGCTAGAATTGCTCCAATTGAGCTAATTAGCTTACTGTGAGATTATTGCAATTGTCTGACAAAAGTGAAAAATGTAAATTTCCAATTTCAACCAAACATGCTAGAAATGCTCCAATTGAGCTAATTAGCTTATTGTGAGAATATTGCAATTGTCTGACAAAAGTGAAAAATGTAAATTTCCAATTTCAACCAAACATGCTAGAAATGCTCAACTTGCGCAAATAAGCCTACTGTAAGATTTTTACAAACGTCTGACAAAAGTGAAAAATGTAAATTTCCAATTTAAACCAAACATGCTAGAAATGCTCCAATTGAGCTAATTAGCTTATTGTGAGAATATTACAAACGTCTGACAACACTGATAAATGTAAATTTCCAATTTCAACCAAACATGCTAGAAATGCTCCAATTGAGCTAATTAGCTTATTGTGAGAATATTGCAATTGTCTGACAAAAGTGAAAAATGTAAATTTCCAATTTCAACCAAACATGCTAGAAATGCTCAAATTGCGCAAATAAGCCTACTGTAAGAACTTTACAAACGTCTGACGAAACTGAAAAATGTAAATTTCCAATTTCAACCAAACATGCTAGAAATGCTCCAATTGAGCTAATTAGCTTATTGTGAGAATATTACAAACGTCTGACAACACTGAAAAATGTAAATTTCTAATTTCAACCAAACATGCTAGAAATGCTCCAAATGAGCTAATTAGCTTATTGAGAGAATATTGCAAATGTCTGACAAAAGTGAAAAATGTAAATTTCCAATTTCAACCAAACATGCTAGAAATGCTCCAATTGAGCTAATTAGCTTGTTGTGAGAATATTGCAATTGTCTGACAAAAGTGAGAAATGTAAATTTCCAATTTCAACCAAACATGCTAGAAATGCTCCAAATGAGCTAATTAGCTTATTGTGAGAATACTACAAACGTCTGACAAAACTGAAAAATGTAAATTTCCAATTTCAACCAAACAGGCTAGAAATGCTCCAATTGAGCTAATTAGCTTATTGTGAGAATATTACAAACGTCTAACAAAATTGAAAAATGTAAATTTCCAATTTCAACCAAACATGCTAGAAATGCTCCAATTGAGCTAATTAGCTTATTGTGAGAATATTGCAATTGTCTGACAAAAGTGAAAAATGTAAATTTCCAATTTCAACCAAACATGCTAGAAATGCTCCAATTGAGCTAAATAGCTTATTGTGAGAATATTACAAACGTCTGACAACACTGAAAAATGTAAATTTCCAAATTCAACCAAACATGCTAGAAATGCTCCAATTGAGCTAATTAGCTTATTGAGAGAATATTGCAACTGTCTGACAAAAGTGAAAAATGTAAATTTTCAATTTCAACCAAACATGCTAGAAATGCTCCAATTGAGCTAATTAGCTTATTGTGAGAATATTACAAACGTCTGACAACACTGAAAAATGTAAATTTCCAATTTCAACCAAACATGCTAGAAATGCTCCAATTGAGCTAATTAGCTTATTGTGAGAATATTACAAACGTCTGACAAAACTGAAAAATGTAAATTTCCAAATTCAACCAAACATGCTAGAAATGCTCCAATTGAGCTAATTAGCTTATTGAGAGAATATTGCAACTGTCTGACAAAAGTGAAAAATGTAAATTTTCAATTTCAACCAAACATGCTAGAAATGCTCCAATTGAGCTAATTAGCTTATTGTGAGAATATTACAAACGTCTGACAAAAGTGAAAAACTTAAATTTCCAATTTCAACCAAACATGCTAGAAATGCTCCAATTGAGCTAATTAGCTTTTTGAGAGAATATTGCAATTGTTTGACAAAAGTGAAAAATGTAAATTTCCAATTTCAACCAAACATGCTAGAAATGCTCAAATTGCGCAAATAAGCCTACTGTAAGAATTTTACAAACGTCTGACAAAACTGAAAAATGTAAATTTCCAATTTCAACCAAACATGCTAAAAATGCTCCAATTGAGCTAATTAGCTTATTGTGAGAATATTACAAACGTCTGACAACACTGAAAAATGTAAATTTCTAATTTCAACCAAACATGCTAGAAATGCTCCAAATGAGCTAATTAGCTTACTGAGAAAATATTGCAATTGTCTGACAAAAGTGAAAAATGTAAATTTCCAATTTCAACCAAACATGCTAGAATTGCTCCAATTGAGCTAATTAGCTTACTGTGAGATTATTGCAATTGTCTGACAAAAGTGAAAAATGTAAATTTCCAATTTCAACCAAACATGCTAGAAATGCTCAAATTGCGCAAATAAGCCTACTGTAAGAATTTTACAAACGTCTAACAAAACTGAAAAATGTAAATTTCCAATTTCAACCAAACATGCTAGAATTGCTCCAATTGAGCTAATTAGCTTACTGTGAGATTATTGCAATTGTCTGACAAAAGTGAAAAATGTAAATTTCCAATTTCAACCAAACATGCTAGAAATGCTCAAATTGCGCAAATAAGCCTACTGTAAGAATTTTACAAACGTCTAACAAAACTGAAAAATGTAAATTTCCAATTTCAACCAAACATGCTAGAAATGCTCCAAATGAGCTAATTAGCTTACTGAGAAAATATTGCAATTGTCTGACAAAAGTGAAAAATGTAAATTTCCAATTTCAACCAAACATGCTAGAATTGCTCCAATTGAGCTAATTAGCTTACTGTGAGATTATTGCAATTGTCTGACAAAAGTGAAAAATGTAAATTTCCAATTTCAACCAAACATGCTAGAAATGCTCCAATTGAGCTAATTAGCTTATTGTGAGAATATTGCAATTGTCTGACAAAAGTGAAAAGTGTAAATTTCCAATTTCAACCAAACATGCTAGAAATGCTCAACTTGCGCAAATAAGCCTACTGTAAGATTTTTACAAACGTCTGACAAAAGTGAAAAATGTAAATTTCCAATTTAAACCAAACATGCTAGAAATGCTCCAATTAAGCTAATTAGCTTATTGTGAGAATATTACAAACGTCTGACAACACTGATAAATGTAAATTTCCAATTTCAACCAAACCTGCTAGAAATGCTCCAATTGAGCTAATTAGCTTATTGTGAGAATATTGCAATTGTCTGACAAAAGTGAAAAATGTAAATTTCCAATTTCAACCAAACATGCTAGAAATGCTCCAATTGAGCTAATTAGCTTATTGTGAGAATATTACAAACGTCTGACAACACTGAAAAATGTAAATTTCTAATTTCAACCAAACATGCTAGAAATGCTCCAAATGAGCTAATTAGCTTATTGAGAGAATATTGCAAATGTCTGACAAAAGTGAAAAATGTAAATTTCCAATTTCAACCAAACATGCTAGAAATGCTCCAATTGAGCTAATTAGCTTGTTGTGAGAATATTGCAATTGTCTGACAAAAGTGAGAAATGTAAATTTCCAATTTCAACCAAACATGCTAGAAATGCTCCAAATGAGCTAATTAGCTTATTGTGAGAATACTACAAACGTCTGACAAAACTGAAAAATGTAAATTTCCAATTTCAACCAAACATGCTAGAAATGCTCCAATTGAGCTAATTAGCTTATTGTGAGAATATTACAAACGTCTAACAAAATTGAAAAATGTAAATTTCCAATTTCAACCAAACATGCTAGAAAGGCTCCAATTGAGCTAATTAGCTTATTGTGAGAATATTGCAATTGTCTGACAAAAGTGAAAAATGTAAATTTCCAATTTCAACCAAACATGCTAGAAATGCTCCAATTGAGCTAATTAGCTTATTGTGAGAATATTACAAACGTCTGACAACACTGAAAAATGTAAATTTCCAAATTCAACCAAACATGCTAGAAATGCTCCAATTGAGCTAATTAGCTTATTGAGAGAATATTGCAACTGTCTGACAAAAGTGAAAAATGTAAATTTTCAATTTCAACCAAACATGCTAGAAATGCTCCAATTGAGCTAATTAGCTAATTGTGAGAATATTACAAACGTCTGACAACACTGAAAAATGTAAATTTCCAATTTCAACCAAACATGCTAGAAATGCTCCAATTGAGCTAATTAGCTTATTGTGAGAATATTACAAACGTCTGACAACACTGAAAAATGTAAATTTCCAAATTCAACCAAACATGCTAGAAATGCTCCAATTGAGCTAATTAGCTTATTGAGAGAATATTGCAACTGTCTGACAAAAGTGAAAAATGTAAATTTTCAATTTCAACCAAACATGCTAGAAATGCTCCAATTGAGCTAATTAGCTTATTGTGAGAATATTACAAACGTCTGACAAAACTGAAAAACTTAAATTTCCAATTTCAACCAAACATGCTAGAAATGCTCCAATTGAGCTAATTAGCTTATTGAGAGAATATTGCAATTGTTTGACAAAAGTGAAAAATGTAAATTTCCAATTTCAACCAAACATGCTAGAAATGCTCAAATTGCGCAAATAAGCCTACTGTAAGAATTTTACAAACGTCTGACAAAACTGAAAAATGTAAATTTCCAATTTCAACCAAACATGCTAAAAATGCTCCAATTGAGCTAATTAGCTTATTGTGAGAATATTACAAACGTCTGACAACACTGAAAAATGTAAATTTCTAATTTCAACCAAACATGCTAGAAATGCTCCAAATGAGCTAATTAGCTTACTGAGAAAATATTGCAATTGTCTGACAAAAGTGAAAAATGTAAATTTCCAATTTCAACCAAACATGCTAGAATTGCTCCAATTGAGCTAATTAGCTTACTGTGAGATTATTGCAATTGTCTGACAAAAGTGAAAAATGTAAATTTCCAATTTCAACCAAACATGCTAGAAATGCTCAAATTGCGCAAATAAGCCTACTGTAAGAATTTTACAAACGTCTAACAAAACTGAAAAATGTAAATTTCCAATTTCAACCAAACATGCTAGAAATGCTCCAAATGAGCTAATTAGCTTACTGAGAAAATATTGCAATTGTCTGACAAAAGTGAAAAATGTAAATTTCCAATTTCAACCAAACATGCTAGAATTGCTCCAATTGAGCTAATTAGCTTACTGTGAGATTATTGCAATTGTCTGACAAAAGTAAAAAATGTAAATTTCCAATTTCAACCAAACATGCTAGAAATGCTCCAATTGAGCTAATTAGCTTATTGTGAGAATATTGCAATTGTCTGACAAAAGTGAAAAATGTAAATTTCCAATTTCAACCAAACATGCTAGAAATGCTCAACTTGCGCAAATAAGCCTACTGTAAGATTTTTACAAACGTCTGACAAAAGTGAAAAATGTAAATTTCCAATTTAAACCAAACATGCTAGAAATGCTCCAATTGAGCTAATTAGCTTATTGTGAGAATATTACAAACGTCTGACAACACTGATAAATGTAAATTTCCAATTTCAACCAAACATGCTAGAAATGCTCCAATTGAGCTAATTAGCTTATTGTGAGAATATTGCAATTGTCTGACAAAAGTGAAAAATGTAAAGTTCCAATTTCAACCAAACATGCTAGAAATGCTCAAATTGCGCAAATAAGCCTACTGTAAGAACTTTACAAACGTCTGACAAAACTGAAAAATGTAAATTTCCAATTTCAACCAAACATGCTAGAAATGCTCCAATTGAGCTAATTAGCTTATTGTGAGAATATTACAAACGTCTGACAACACTGAAAAATGTAAATTTCTAATTTCAACCAAACATGCTAGAAATGCTCCAAATGAGCTAATTAGCTTATTGAGAGAATATTGCAAATGTCTGACAAAAGTGAAAAATGTAAATTTCCAATTTCAACCAAACATGCTAGAAATGCTCCAATTGAGCTAATTAGCTTGTTGTGAGAATATTGCAATTGTCTGACAAAAGTGAGAAATGTAAATTTCCAATTTCAACCAAACATGCTAGAAATGCTCCAAATGAGCTAATTAGCTTATTGTGAGAATACTACAAACGTCTGACAAAACTGAAAAATGTAAATTTCCAATTTCAACCAAACATGCTAGAAATGCTCCAATTGAGCTAATTAGCTTATTGTGAGAATATTACAAACGTCTAACAAAATTGAAAAATGTAAATTTCCAATTTCAACCAAACATGCTAGAAATGCTCCAATTAAGCTAATTAGCTTATTGTGAGAATATTGCAATTGTCTGACAAAAGTGAAAAATGTAAATTTCCAATTTCAACCAAACATGCTAAAAATGCTCCAATTGAGCTAATTAGCTTATTGTGAGAATATTACAAACGTCTGACAACACTGAAAAATGTAAATTTTCAAATTCAACCAAACATGCTAGAAATGCTCCAATTGAGCTAATTAGCTTATTGTGAGAATATTGCAATTGTCTGACAAAAATGAAAAATGTAAATTTCCAATTTCAATTAAACATGCTAGAAATGCTCCAATTGAGCTAATTAGCTTATTGTGAGAATATTACAAACGTCTGACAACACTGAAAGATGTAAATTTTCAATTTCAACCAAACATGCTAGAAATGCTCCAATTGAGCTAATTAGCTTATTGTGAGAATATTGCAATTGTCTGACAAAAGTGAAAAATGTAAATTTCCAATTTCAACCAAACATGCTAGAAATGCTCCAATTGAGCTAATTAGCTTATTGTGAGAATATTACAAACGTCTAACAAAATTGAAAAATGTAAATTTCCAATTTCAACCAAACATGCTAGAAATGCTCCAATTGAGCTAATTAGCTTATTGTGAGAATATTGCAATTGTCTGACAGAAGTGAAAAATGTAAATTTGCAATTTCAACCAAACATGCTAGAAATGCTCCAATTTAGCTAATTAGCTTATTGTGAAAATATTACAAACGTCTGACAACACTGAAAAATGTAAATTTCCAATTTCAACCAAACATGCTAGAAATGCTCCAATTGAGCTAATTAGCTTATTGTGAGAGTATTGCAATTGTCTGACAAAAGTGAAAAATGTAAATTTCCAATTTTAACCAAACATGCTAGAAATGCTCAAATTGCGCAAATAAGCCTACTGTGAGAATTTTACAAACGTCTGACAAAACTGAAAAATGTAAATTTCTAATTTCAACCAATCATGCTAGAAATGCTCCAATTGAGCTAATTAGCTTATTGTGCGAATATTACAAACGTCTGACAAAAGTGAAAAATGTAAATTTCCAATTTCAACCAAACATGCTAGAAATGCTCCAATTGAGCTAATTAGCTTATTGTCAGAATATTACAAACGTCTAACAAAATTGAAAAATGTAAATTTCCAATTTCAACCAAACATGCTAGAAATGCTCCAATTGAGCTAATTAGCTTATTGTGAGAGTATTGCAATTGTCTGACAAAAGTGAAAAATGTAAATTTCCAATTTCAACCAAACATGCTAGAAATGCTCCAATTGAGCTAATTAGCTTATTGTGAGAATATTACAAACGTCTGACAACACTGAAAAATGTAAATTTCCAAATTCAACCAAACATGCTAGAAATGCTCCAATTGAGCTAATTAGCTTGTTGTGAGAATATTGCAATTGTCTGACAAAAGTGAGAAATGTAAATTTCCAATTTCAACCAAACATGCTAGAAATGCTCCAATTGAGCTAATTAGCTTATTGTGAGAATACTACAAACGTCTGACAAAACTGAAAAATGTAAATTTCCAATTTCAACCAAACATGCTAGAAATGCTCCAATTGAGCTAATTAGCTTATTGAGAGAATATTGCAATTGTCTGACAAAACTGAAAAATTTAAATTTCCAATTTCAACCAAACATGCTAGAAATGCTCCAATTGAGCTAATTAGCTTATTGTGAGAATATTACAAACGTCTAACAAAATTGAAAAATGTAAATTTCCAATTTCAACCAAACATGCTAGAAATGCTCCAATTGAGCTAATTAGCTTATTGTGAAAATATTGCAATTGTCTGACAAAAGTGAAAAATGTAAAATTCCAATTTCAACCAAACATGCTAGAAATGCTCCAATTGAGCTAATTAGCTTATTGTGAGAATATTACAAACGTCTGACAACACTGAAAAATGTAAATTTCTAATTTCAACCAAACATGCTAGAAATGCTCCAAATGAGCTAATTAGCTTATTGAGAGAATATTGCAAATGTCTGACAAAAGTGAAAAATATAAATTTCCAATTTCAACCAAACATGCTAGAAATGCTCCAATTGAGCTAATTAGCTTATTGTGAGAATATTGCAATTGTCTGACAAAAGTGAGAAATGTAAATTTCCAATTTCAACCAAACATGCTAGAAATGCTCCAATTGAGCTAATTAGCTTATTGTGAGAATACTACAAACGTCTGACAAAACTGAAAAATGTAAATTTCCAATTTCAACCAAACATGCTAGAAATGCTCCAATTGAGCTAATTAGCTTATTGAGAGAATATTGCAATTGTCTGACAAAACTGAAAAATGTAAATTTCCAATTTCAACCAAACATGCTAGAAATGCTCCAATTGAGCTAATTAGCTTATTGTGAGAATATTACAAACGTCTAACAAAATTGAAAAATGTAAATTTCCAATTTCAACCAAACATGCTAGAAATGCTCCAATTGAGCTAATTAGCTTATTGAGAGAATATTGCAATTGTCTGACAAAACTGAAAAATGGAAATTTCCAATTTCAACCAAACATGCTAGAAATGCTCCAATTGAGGTAATTAACTTATTGTGAGAATATTGCAATTGTCTGACAAAAGTGAAAAATGTAAATTTCCAATTTCAATTAAACATGCTAGAAATGCTCCAATTGAGCTAATTAGCTTATTGTGAGAATATTACAAACGTCTGACAACACTGAAAAATGTAAATTTCCAATTTCAACCAAACATGCTAGAAATGCTCCAATTGAGCTAATTAGCTTATTGTGAGAATATTGCAATTGTCTGACAAAAGTGAAAAATGTAAATTTCCAATTTCAATTAAACATGCTAGAAATGCTCAAATTGCGCAAATAAGCCTTCTGTAAGAATTTTACAAACGTCTGACAAAACTGAAAAATGTAAATTTCCAATTTCAACCAAACATGCTAGAAATGCTCCAATTGAGCTAATTAGCTTATTGTGAGAATATTACAAACGTCTGACAAAACTGAAAAATGTAAATTTCCAATTTCAACCAAACAGGCTAGAAATGCTCCATATGAGCTAATTAGCTTATTGAGAGAATATTGCAACTGTCTGACAAAAGTGAAAAATGTAAATTTCCAATTTCAACCAAACATGCTAGAAATGCTCCAATTGAGCTAATTGGCTTACTGTGAGAATATTGCAATTGTCTGACAAAAGTGAAAAATGTAAATTTCCAATTTCAACCAATTATGCTAGAATTGCTCCAATTGAGCTAATTAGCTTACTGTGAGATTATTGCAATTGTCTGACAAAAGTGAAAAATGTAAATTTCCAATTTCAACCAAACATGCTAGAAATGCTCCAATTGAGCTAATTAGCTAATTGAGAGAATATTGCAATTGTCTGACAAAACTGAAAAATGTAAATTTCCAATTTTAACCAAACATGCTAGAAATGCTCCAATTGAGCTAATTAGCTTATTGTGAGAATATTACAAACGTCTGACAAAAGTGAAAAACGTAAATTTCCAATTTCAACCAAACATGCTAGAAATGCTCCAATTGAGCTAATTAGCTTATTGAGAGAATATTGCAATTGTTTGACAAAAGTGAAAAATGTAAATTTCCAATTTCAACCAAACATGCTAGAAATGCTCAAATTGCGCAAATAAGCCTACTGTAAGAATTTTACAAACGTCTGACAAAACTGAAAAATGTAAATTTCCAATTTCAACCAAACATGCTAAAAATGCTCCAATTGAGCTAATTAGCTTATTGTGAGAATATTACAAACGTCTGACAACACTGAAAAATGTAAATTTCTAATTTCAACCAAACATGCTAGAAATGCTCCAAATGAGCTAATTAGCTTACTGAGAAAATATTGCAATTGTCTGACAAAAGTGAAAAATGTAAATTTCCAATTTCAACCAAACATGCTAGAATTGCTCCAATTGAGCTAATTAGCTTACTGTGAGATTATTGCAATTGTCTGACAAAAGTGAAAAATGTAAATTTCCAATTTCAACCAAACATGCTAGAAATGCTCCAATTGAGCTAATTAGCTTATTGTGAGAATATTACAACTGTCTGACAACACTGAAAAATGTAAATTTCCAATTTCAACCGAAGATGCTAGAAATGCTCCAATTGAGCTAATTAGCTTATTGTGAGAATATTGCAATTGTCTGACAAAAGTGAAAAATGTAAATTTACAATTTCAACCAAACATGCTAGAAATGCTCAACTTGCGCAAATAAGCCTACTGTAAGATTTTTACAAACGTCTGACAAAACTGAAAAATGTAAATTTCCAATTTCAACCAAACATGCTAGAAATGCTCCAATTGAGCTAATTAGCTTACTGAGAGAATATTGCAATTGTTTGACAAAAGTGAAAAATGTAAATTTCCAATTTCAACCAAACATGCTAGAAATGCTCAAATTGCGCAAATAAGCCTACTGTAAGAATTTTACAAACGACTGACAAAACTGAAAAATGTAAATTTCCAATTTCAACCAAACATGCTAGAAATGCTCCAATTGAGCTAATTAGCTTATTGAGAGAATATTGCAATTGTTTGACAAAAGTGAAAAATGTAAATTTCCAATTTCAACCAAACATGCTAGAAATGCTCCAATTGAGCTAATTAGCTTATTGTGAGAATATTGCAATTGTCTGACAAAAGTGAAAAATGTAAATTTCCAATTTCAATTAAACATGCTAGAAATGCTCCAATTGAGCTAATTAGCTTATTGTGAGAATATTACAAACGTCTAACAACACTGAAAAATGTAAATTTCCAATTTCAACCAAACATGCTAGAAATGCTCCAATTGAGCTAATTAGCTTATTGTGAGAATATTGCAATTGTCTGACAAAAGTGAAAAATGTAAATTTCCAATTTCAATTAAACAGGCTAGAAATGCTCCAAATGAGCTAATTAGCTTATTGTGAGAATATTGCAATTGTCTGACAAAAGTGAAAAACGTAAATTTCCAATTTCAACCAAACATGCTAGAAATGCTCCAATTGAGCTAATTAGCTTATTGTGAGAATATTACAAACGTCTAACAAAAATGATAAATGTAAATTTCCAATTTCAACCAAACATGCTAGAAATGCTCCTATTGAGCTAATTAGCTTATTGTGAGAATATTGCAATTGTCTGACAGAAGTGAAAAATGTAAATTTGCAATTTCAACCAAACATGCTAGAAATGCTCCAATTTAGCTAATTAGCTTATTGTGAGAATATTACAAACGTCTGACAACACTGAAAAATGTAAATTTCCAATTTCAACCAAACATGCTAGAAATGCTCCAATTGAGCTAATTAGCTTATTGTGAGAATATTGCAATTGTCTGACAAAAGTGAAAAATGTAAATTTCCAATTTCAACCAAACATGCTAGAAATGCTCAAATTGCGCAAATAAGCCTACTGTAAGAATTTTACAAACGTCTGACAAATTTGGAAAATGTAAATTTCCAATTTCAACCAAACATGCTAGAAATGCTCCAATTGAGCTAATTAGCTTATTGTGCGAATATTACAAACGTCTGACAAAAGTGAAAAATGTAAATTTCCAATTTCAACCAAACATGCTAGAAATGCTCCAATTGAGCTAATTAGCTTATTGTGAGAATATTACAAACGTCTAACAAAATTGAAAAATGTAAATTTCCAATTTCAACCAAACATGCTAGAAATGCTCCAATTGAGCTAATTAGCTTATTGAGAGAATATTGCAATTGTCTGACAAAAGTGAAAATGTAAATTTCCAATTTCAACCAAACATGCTAGAAATGCTCCAATTGAGCTAATTAGCTTATTGTGAGAATATTACAAACGTCTGACAAAACTGAAAAATGTAAATTTCCAAATTCAACCAAACATGCTAGAAATGCTCCAATTGAGCTAATTTGCTTATTGTGAGAATATTGCAATTGTCTGACAAAAGTGAAAAATGTAAATTTCCAATTTCAACCAAACATGCTAGAAATGCTCCAATTGAGCTAATTAGCTTATTGTGAGAATATTGCAATTGTCTGACAAAAGTGAAAAATGTAAATTTCCAATTTCAACCAAACATGCTAGAAATGCTCAAATTGCGCAAATAAGCCTACTGTAAGAATTTTACAAACGTCTGACAAATTTGGAAAATGTAAATTTCCATTTTCAACCAAACATGCTAGAAATGCTCCAATTGAGCTAATTAGCTTATTGTGCGAATATTACAAACGTCTGACAAAAGTGAAAAATGTAAATTTCCAATTTCAACCAAACATGCTAGAAATGCTCCAATTGAGCTAATTAGCTTATTGTGAGAATATTACAAACGTCTAACAAAATTGAAAAATGTAAATTTCCAATTTCAACCAAACATGCTAGAAATGCTCCAATTGAGCTAATTAGCTTATTGAGAGAATATTGCAATTGTCTGACAAAAGTGAAAATGTAAATTTCCAATTTCAACCAAACATGCTAGAAATGCTCCAATTGAGCTAATTAGCTTATTGTGAGAATATTACAAACGTCTGACAAAACTGAAAAATGTAAATTTCCAAATTCAACCAAACATGCTAGAAATGCTCCAATTGAGCTAATTTGCTTATTGTGAGAATATTGCAATTGTCTGACAAAAGTGAAAAATGTAAATTTCCAATTTCAACCAAACATGCTAGAAATGCTCCAATTGAGCTAATTAGCTTGTTGTGAGAATATTGCAATTGTCTGACAAAAGTGAGAAATGTAAATTTCCAATTTCAACCAAACATGCTAGAAATGCTCCAATTGAGCTAATTGGCTTATTGTGAGAATACTACAAACGTCTGACAAAAGTGAAAAATGTAAATTTCCAATTTCAACCAAACATGCTAGAAATGCTCCAATTGAGCTAATTAGCTTATTGAGAGAATATTGCAATTGTCTGACAAAACTGAAAAATGTAAATTTCCAATTTCAACCAAACATGCTAGAAATGCTCCAATTGAGCTAATTAGCTTATTGTGAGAATATTACAAACGTCTAACAAAATTGAAAAATGTAAATTTCCAATTTCAACCAAACATGCTAGAAATGCTCCAATTGAGCTAATTAGCTTATTGTGAGAATATTGCAATTGTCTGACAAAAGTGAAAAATGTAAATTTCCAATTTCAATTAAACATGCTAGAAATGCTCCAATTTAGCTAATTAGCTTACTGTGAGAATATTACAAACGTCTGACAACACTGAAAAATGTAAATTTCCAATTTCAACCAAACATGCTAGAAATGCTCCAATTGAGCTAATTAGCTTATTGTGAGAATATTACAAACGTCTGACAAAACTGAAAAATGTAAAGTTCGAATTTCAACCAAACATGCTAGAAATGCTCCAATTGAGCTAATTAGCTTATTGAGAGAATATTGCAATTGTCTGACAAAACTGAAAAATGTAAAATTCCAATTTCAACCAAACATGCTAGAAATGCTCCAATTGAGCTAATTAGCTTATTGTGAGAATATTACAAACGTCTGACAAAAGTGAAAAACGTAAATTTCCAATTTCAACCAAACATGCTAGAAATGCTCAAATTGCGCAAATAAGCCTACTGTAAGAATTTTACAAACGTCTGACAAAACTGAAAAATGTAAATTTCCAATTTCAACCAAACATGCTAAAAATGCTCCAATTGAGCTAATTAGCTTATTGTGAGAATATTACAAACGTCTGACAACACTGAAAAATGTAAATTTCTAATTTCAACCAAACATGCTAGAAATGCTCCAAATGAGCTAATTAGCTTACTGAGAAAATATTGCAATTGTCTGACAAAAGTGAAAAATGTAAATTTCCAATTTCAACCAAACATGCTAGAATTGCTCCAATTGAGCTAATTAGCTTACTGTGAGATTATTGCAATTGTCTGACAAAAGTGAAAAATGTAAATTTCCAATTTCAACCAAACATGCTAGAAATGCTCAAATTGCGCAAATAAGCCTACTGTAAGAATTTTACAAACGTCTAACAAAACTGAAAAATGTAAATTTCCAATTTCAACCAAACATGCTAGAAATGCTCCAAATGAGCTAATTAGCTTACTGAGAAAATATTGCAATTGTCTGACAAAAGTGAAAAATGTAAATTTCCAATTTCAACCAAACATGCTAGAATTGCTCCAATTGAGCTAATTAGCTTACTGTGAGATTATTGCAATTGTCTGACAAAAGTGAAAAATGTAAATTTCCAATTTCAACCAAACATGCTAGAAATGCTCCAATTGAGCTAATTAGCTTATTGTGAGAATATTGCAATTGTCTGACAAAAGTGAAAAATGTAAATTTCCAATTTCAACCAAACATGCTAGAAATGCTCAACTTGCGCAAATAAGCCTACTGTAAGATTTTTACAAACGTCTGACAAAAGTGAAAAATGTAAATTTCCAATTTAAACCAAACATGCTAGAAATGCTCCAATTGAGCTAATTAGCTTATTGTGAGAATATTACAAACGTCTGACAACACTGATAAATGTAAATTTCCAATTTCAACCAAACATGCTAGAAATGCTCCAATTGAGCTAATTAGCTTATTGTGAGAATATTGCAATTGTCTGACAAAAGTGAAAAATGTAAATTTCCAATTTCAACCAAACATGCTAGAAATGCTCAAATTGCGCAAATAAGCCTACTGTAAGAACTTTACAAACGTCTGACGAAACTGAAAAATGTAAATTTCCAATTTCAACCAAACATGCTAGAAATGCTCCAATTGAGCTAATTAGCTTATTGTGAGAATATTACAAACGTCTGACAACACTGAAAAATGTAAATTTCTAGTTTCATCGAAACATGCTAGAAATGCTCCAAATGAGCTAATTAGCTTATTGAGAGAATATTGCAAATGTCTGACAAAAGTGAAAAATGTAAATTTCCAATTTCAACCAAACATGCTAGAAATGCTCCAATTGAGCTAATTAGCTTGTTGTGAGAATATTGCAATTGTCTGACAAAAGTGAGAAATGTAAATTTCCAATTTCAACCAAACATGCTAGAAATGCTCCAAATGAGCTAATTAGCTTATTGTGAGAATACTACAAACGTCTGACAAAACTGAAAAATGTAAATTTCCAATTTCAACCAAACATGCTAGAAATGCTCCAATTGAGCTAATTAGCTTATTGTGAGAATATTACAAACGTCTAACAAAATTGAAAAATGAAAATTTCCAATTTCAACCAAACATGCTAGAAATGCTCCAATTGAGCTAATTAGCTTATTGTGAGAATATTGCAATTGTCTGACAAAAGTGAAAAATGTAAATTTCCAATTTCAACCAAACATGCTAGAAATGCTTCAATTGAGCTAATTAGCTTATTGTGAGAATATTACAAATGTCTGACAACACTGAAAAATGTAAATTTCCAAATTCAACCAAACATGCTAGAAATGCTCCAATTGAGCTAATTAGCTTATTGAGAGAATATTGCAACTGTCTGACAAAAGTGAAAAATGTAAATTTTCAATTTCAACCAAACATGCTAGAAATGCTCCAATTGAGCTAATTAGCTTATTGAGAGAATATTGCAATTGTCTGACAAAACTGAAAAATGTAAAATTCCAATTTCAACCAAACATGCTAGAAATGCTCCAATTGAGCTAATTAGCTTATTGTGAGAATATTACAAACGTCTGACAAAAGTGAAAAACGTAAATTTCCAATTTCAACCAAACATGCTAGAAATGCTCCAATTGAGCTAATTAGCTTATTGAGAGAATATTGCAATTGTTTGACAAAAGTGAAAAATGTAAATTTCCAATTTCAACCAAACATGCTAGAAATGCTCAAATTGCGCAAATAAGTCTACTGTAAGAATTTTACAAACGTCTGACAAAACTGAAAAATGTAAATTTCCAATTTCAACCAAACATGCTAAAAATGCTCCAATTGAGCTAATTAGCTTATTGTGAGAATATTACAAACGTCTGACAACACTGAAAAATGTAAATTTCTAATTTCAACCAAACATGCTAGAAATGCTCCAAATGAGCTAATTAGCTTACTGAGAAAATATTGCAATTGTCTGACAAAAGTGAAAAATGTAAATTTCCAATTTCAACCAAACATGCTAGAATTGCTCCAATTGAGCTAATTAGCTTACTGTGAGATTATTGCAATTGTCTGACAAAAGTGAAAAATGTAAATTTCCAATTTCAACCAAACATGCTAGAAATGCTCAAATTGCGCAAATAAGCCTACTGTAAGAATTTTACAAACGTCTAACAAAACTGAAAAATGTAAATTTCCAATTTCAACCAAACATGCTAGAAATGCTCCAAATGAGCTAATTAGCTTACTGAGAAAATATTGCAATTGTCTGACAAAAGTGAAAAATGTAAATTTCCAATTTCAACCAAACATGCTAGAATTGCTCCAATTGAGCTAATTAGCTTACTGTGAGATTATTGCAATTGTCTGACAAAAGTGAAAAATGTAAATTTCCAATTTCAACCAAACATGCTAGAAATGCTCCAAATGAGCTAATTAGCTTATTGTGAGAATATTGCAATTGTCTGACAAAAGTGAAAAATGTAAATTTCCAATTTCAACCAAACATGCTAGAAATGCTCAACTTGCGCAAATAAGCCTACTGTAAGATTTTTACAAACGTCTGACAAAAGTGAAAAATGTAAATTTCCAATTTAAACCAAACATGCTAGAAATGCTCCAATTGAGCTAATTAGCTTATTGTGAGAATATTACAAACGTCTGACAACACTGATAAATGTAAATTTCCAATTTCAACCAAACATGCTAGAATTGCTCCAATTGAGCTAATTAGCTTACTGTGAGATTATTGCAATTGTCTGACAAAAGTGAAAAATGTAAATTTCCAATTTCAACCAAACATGCTAGAAATGCTCAAATTGCGCAAATAAGCCTACTGTAAGAATTTTACAAACGTCTAACAAAACTGAAAAATGTAAATTTCCAATTTCAACCAAACATGCTAGAAATGCTCCAAATGAGCTAATTAGCTTACTGAGAAAATATTGCAATTGTCTGACAAAAGTGAAAAATGTAAATTTCCAATTTCAACCAAACATGCTAGAATTGCTCCAATTGAGCTAATTAGCTTACTGTGAGATTATTGCAATTGTCTGACAAAAGTGAAAAATGTAAATTTCCAATTTCAACCAAACATGCTAGAAATGCTCCAATTGAGCTAATTAGCTTATTGTGAGAATATTGCAATTGTCTGACAAAAGTGAAAAATGTAAATTTCCAATTTCAACCAAACATGCTAGAAATGCTCAACTTGCGCAAATAAGCCTACTGTAAGATTTTTACAAACGTCTGACAAAAAAGAAAAATGTAAATTTCCAATTTAAACCAAACATGCTAGAAATGCTCCAATTGAGCTAATTAGCTTATTGTGAGAATATTACAAACGTCTGACAACACTGATAAATGTAAATTTCCAATTTCAACCAAACATGCTAGAAATGCTCCAATTGAGCTAATTAGCTTATTGTGAGAATATTGCAATTGTCTGACAAAAGTGAAAAATGTAAATTTCCAATTTCAACCAAACATGCTAGAAATGCTCAAATTGCGCAAATAAGCCTACTGTAAGAACTTTACAAACGTCTGACGAAACTGAAAAATGTAAATTTCCAATTTCAACCAAACATGCTAGAAATGCTCCAATTGAGCTAATTAGCTTATTGTGAGAATATTACAAACGTCTGACAACACTGAAAAATGTAAATTTCTAGTTTCAACCAAACATGCTAGAAATGCTCCAAATGAGCTAATTAGCTTATTGAGAGAATATTGCAAATGTCTGACAAAAGTGAAAAATGTAAATTTCCAATTTCAACCAAACATGCTAGAAATGCTCCAATTGAGCTAATTAGCTTGTTGTGAGAATATTGCAATTGTCTGACAAAAGTGAGAAATGTAAATTTCCAATTTCAACCAAACATGCTAGAAATGCTCCAAATGAGCTAATTAGCTTATTGTGAGAATACTACAAACGTCTGACAAAACTGAAAAATGTAAATTTCCAATTTCAACCAAACATGCTAGAAATGCTCCAATTGAGCTAATTAGCTTATTGTGAGAATATTACAAACGTCTAACAAAATTGAAAAATGAAAATTTCCAATTTCAACCAAACATGCTAGAAATGCTCCAATTGAGCTAATTAGCTTATTGTGAGAATATTGCAATTGTCTGACAAAAGTGAAAAATGTAAATTTCCAATTTCAACCAAACATGCTAGAAATGCTTCAATTGAGCTAATTAGCTTATTGTGAGAATATTACAAACGTCTGACAACACTGAAAAATGTAAATTTCCAAATTCAACCAAACATGCTAGAAATGCTCCAATTGAGCTAATTAGCTTATTGAGAGAATATTGCAACTGTCTGACAAAAGTGAAAAATGTAAATTTTCAATTTCAACCAAACATGCTAGAAATGCTCCAATTGAGCTAATTAGCTTATTGAGAGAATATTGCAATTGTCTGACAAAACTGAAAAATGTAAAATTCCAATTTCAACCAAACATGCTAGAAATGCTCCAATTGAGCTAATTAGCTTATTGTGAGAATATTACAAACGTCTGACAAAAGTGAAAAACGTAAATTTCCAATTTCAACCAAACATGCTAGAAATGCTCCAATTGAGCTAATTAGCTTATTGAGAGAATATTGCAATTGTTTGACAAAAGTGAAAAATGTAAATTTCCAATTTCAACCAAACATGCTAGAAATGCTCAAATTGCGCAAATAAGTCTACTGTAAGAATTTTACAAACGTCTGACAAAACTGAAAAATGTAAATTTCCAATTTCAACCAAACATGCTAAAAATGCTCCAATTGAGCTAATTAGCTTATTGTGAGAATATTACAAACGTCTGACAACACTGAAAAATGTAAATTTCTAATTTCAACCAAACATGCTAGAAATGCTCCAAATGAGCTAATTAGCTTACTGAGAAAATATTGCAATTGTCTGACAAAAGTGAAAAATGTAAATTTCCAATTTCAACCAAACATGCTAGAATTGCTCCAATTGAGCTAATTAGCTTACTGTGAGATTATTGCAATTGTCTGACAAAAGTGAAAAATGTAAATTTCCAATTTCAACCAAACATGCTAGAAATGCTCAAATTGCGCAAATAAGCCTACTGTAAGAATTTTACAAACGTCTAACAAAACTGAAAAATGTAAATTTCCAATTTCAACCAAACATGCTAGAAATGCTCCAAATGAGCTAATTAGCTTACTGAGAAAATATTGCAATTGTCTGACAAAAGTGAAAAATGTAAATTTCCAATTTCAACCAAACATGCTAGAATTGCTCCAATTGAGCTAATTAGCTTACTGTGAGATTATTGCAATTGTCTGACAAAAGTGAAAAATGTAAATTTCCAATTTCAACCAAACATGCTAGAAATGCTCCAATTGAGCTAATTAGCTTATTGTGAGAATATTGCAATTGTCTGACAAAAGTGAAAAATGTAAATTTCCAATTTCAACCAAACATGCTAGAAATGCTCAACTTGCGCAAATAAGCCTACTGTAAGATTTTTACAAACGTCTGACAAAAGTGAAAAATGTAAATTTCCAATTTAAACCAAACATGCTAGAAATGCTCCAATTGAGCTAATTAGCTTATTGTGAGAATATTACAAACGTCTGACAACACTGATAAATGTAAATTTCCAATTTCAACCAAACATGCTAGAAATGCTCCAATTGAGCTAATTAGCTTATTGTGAGAATATTGCAATTGTCTGACAAAAGTGAAAAATGTAAATTTCCAATTTCAACCAAACATGCTAGAAATGCTCCAATTGAGCTAATTAGCTTATTGTGAGAATATTACAAACGTCTGACAACACTGAAAAATGAAAATTTCTAATTTCAACCAAACATGCTAGAAATGCTCCAAATGAGCTAATTAGCTTATTGAGAGAATATTGCAAATGTCTGACAAAAGTGAAAAATGTAAATTTCCAATTTCAACCAAACATGCTAGAAATGCTCCAATTGAGCTAATTAGCTTGTTGTGAGAATATTGCAATTGTCTGACAAAAGTGAGAAATGTAAATTTCCAATTTCAACCAAACATGCTAGAAATGCTCCAAATGAGCTAATTAGCTTATTGTGAGAATACTACAAACGTCTGACAAAACTGAAAAATGTAAATTTCCAATTTCAACCAAACATGCTAGAAATGCTCCAATTGAGCTAATTAGCTTATTGTGAGAATATTACAAACGTCTAACAAAATTGAAAAATGTAAATTTCCAATTTCAACCAAACATGCTAGAAATGCTCCAATTGAGCTAATTAGCTTATTGTGAGAGTATTGCAATTGTCTGACAAAAGTGAAAAATGTAAATTTCCAATTTCAACCAAACATGCTAGAAATGCTCCAATTGAGCTAATTAGCTTATTGTGAGAATATTACAAACGTCTGACAACACTGAAAAATGTAAATTTCCAAATTCAACCAAACATGCTAGAAATGCTCCAATTGAGCTAATTAGCTTATTGTGAGAGTATTGCAATTGTCTGACAAAAGTGAAAAATGTAAATTTCCAATTTTAACCAAACATGCTAGAAATGCTCAAATTGCGCAAATAAGCCTACTGTGAGAATTTTACAAACGTCTGACAAAACTGAAAAATGTAAATTTCTAATTTCAACCAAACATGCTAGAAATGCTCCAATTGAGCTAATTAGCTCATTGTGCGAATATTACAAACGTCTGACAAAAGTGAAAAATGTAAATTTCCAATTTCAACCAAACATGCTAGAAATGCTCAAATTGCGCAAATAAGCCTACTGTAAGAATTTTACAAACGTCTAACAAAACTGAAAAATGTAAATTTCCAATTTCAACCAAACATGCTAGAAATGCTCCAAATGAGCTAATTAGCTTACTGAGAAAATATTGCAATTGTCTGACAAAAGTGAAAAATGTAAATTTCCAATTTCAACCAAACATGCTAGAATTGCTCCAATTGAGCTAATTAGCTTACTGTGAGATTATTGCAATTGTCTGACAAAAGTGAAAAATGTAAATTTCCAATTTCAACCAAACATGCTAGAAATGCTCCAATTGAGCTAATTAGCTTATTGTGAGAATATTGCAATTGTCTGACAAAAGTGAAAAATGTAAATTTCCAATTTCAACCAAACATGCTAGAAATGCTCAACTTGCGCAAATAAGCCTACTGTAAGATTTTTACAAACGTCTGACAAAAGTGAAAAATGTAAATTTCCAATTTAAACCAAACATGCTAGAAATGCTCCAATTGAGCTAATTAGCTTATTGTGAGAATATTACAAACGTCTGACAACACTGATAAATGTAAATTTCCAATTTCAACCAAACATGCTAGAAATGCTCCAATTGAGCTAATTAGCTTATTGTGAGAATATTGCAATTGTCTGACAAAAGTGAAAAATGTAAATTTCCAATTTCAACCAAACATGCTAGAAATGCTCCAATTGAGCTAATTAGCTTATTGTGAGAATATTACAAACGTCTGACAACACTGAAAAATGAAAATTTCTAATTTCAACCAAACATGCTAGAAATGCTCCAAATGAGCTAATTAGCTTATTGAGAGAATATTGCAAATGTCTGACAAAAGTGAAAAATGTAAATTTCCAATTTCAACCAAACATGCTAGAAATGCTCCAATTGAGCTAATTAGCTTGTTGTGAGAATATTGCAATTGTCTGACAAAAGTGAGAAATGTAAATTTCCAATTTCAACCAAACATGCTAGAAATGCTCCAAATGAGCTAATTAGCTTATTGTGAGAATACTACAAACGTCTGACAAAACTGAAAAATGTAAATTTCCAATTTCAACCAAACATGCTAGAAATGCTCCAATTGAGCTAATTAGCTTATTGTGAGAATATTACAAACGTCTAACAAAATTGAAAAATGTAAATTTCCAATTTCAACCAAACATGCTAGAAATGCTCCAATTGAGCTAATTAGCTTATTGTGAGAGTATTGCAATTGTCTGACAAAAGTGAAAAATGTAAATTTCCAATTTCAACCAAACATGCTAGAAATGCTCCAATTGAGCTAATTAGCTTATTGTGAGAATATTACAAACGTCTGACAACACTGAAAAATGTAAATTTCCAAATTCAACCAAACATGCTAGAAATGCTCCAATTGAGCTAATTAGCTTATTGTGAGAGTATTGCAATTGTCTGACAAAAGTGAAAAATGTAAATTTCCAATTTTAACCAAACATGCTAGAAATGCTCAAATTGCGCAAATAAGCCTACTGTGAGAATTTTACAAACGTCTGACAAAACTGAAAAATGTAAATTTCTAATTTCAACCAAACATGCTAGAAATGCTCCAATTGAGCTAATTAGCTCATTGTGCGAATATTACAAACGTCTGACAAAAGTGAAAAATGTAAATTTCCAATTTCAACCAAACATGCTAGAAATGCTCCAATTGAGCTAATTAGCTTATTGTCAGAATATTACAAACGTCTAACAAAATTGAAAAATGTAAATTTCCAATTTCAACCAAACATGCTAGAAATGCTCCAATTGAGCTAATTAGCTTATTGTGAGAGTATTGCAATTGTCTGACAAAAGTGAAAAATGTAAATTTCCAATTTCAACCAAACATGCTAGAAATGCTCCAATTGAGCTAATTAGCTTATTGTGAGAATATTACAAACGTCTGACAACACTGAAAAATGTAAATTTCCAAATTCAACCAAACATGCTAGAAATGCTCCAATTGAGCTAATTAGCTTATTGTGAGAATATTGCAATTGTCTGACAAAAGTGAAAAATGTAAATTTCCAATTTCAACCAAACATGCTAGAAATGCTCCAATTGAGCTAATTAGCTTGTTGTGAGAATATTGCAATTGTCTGACAAAAGTGAGAAATGTAAATTTCCAATTTCAACCAAACATGCTAGAAATGCTCCAATTGAGCTAATTAGCTTATTGTGAGAATACTACAAACGTCTGACAAAACTGAAAAATGTAAATTTCCAATTTCAACCAAACATGCTAGAAATGCTCCAATTGAGCTAATTAGCTTATTGAGAGAATATTGCAATTGTCTGACAAAACTGAAAAATTTAAATTTCCAATTTCAACCAAACATGCTAGAAATGCTCCAATTGAGCTAATTAACTTATTGTGAGAATATTACAAACGTCTAACAAAATTGAAAAATGTAAATTTCCAATTTCAACCAAACATGCTAGAAATGCTCCAATTAAGCTAATTAGCTTATTGTGAGAATATTGCAAATGTCTGACAAAAGTGAAAAATGTAAATTTCCAATTTCAACCAAACATGCTAGAAATGCTCCAATTGAGCTAATTAGCTTATTGTGAGAATATTACAAACGTCTGACAACACTGAAAAATGTAAATTTCCAAATTCAACCAAACATGCTAGAAATGCTCCAATTGAGCTAATTAGCTTATTGAGAGAATATTGCAACTGTCTGACAAAAGTGAAAAATGTAAATTTTCAATTTCAACCAAACATGCTAGAAATGCTCCAATTGAGCTAATTAGCTTATTGTGAGAATATTGCAATTGTCTGACAAAAGTGAAAAATGTAAATTTCCAATTTCAACCAAACATGCTAGAAATGCTCCAATTGAGCTAATTAGCTTATTGTGAGAATATTACAAACGTCTAACAAAATTGAAAAATGTAAATTTCCAATTTCAACCAAACATGCTAGAAATGCTCCAATTGAGCTAATTAGCTTATTGTGAGAATATTGCAATTGTCTGACAGAAGTGAAAAATGTAAATTTCCAATTTCAACCAAACATGCTAGAAATGCTCCAATTTAGCTAATTAGCTTATTGTGAAAATATTACAAACGTCTGACAACACTGAAAAATGTAAATTTCCAATTTCAACCAAACATGCTAGAAATGCTCCAATTGAGCTAATTAGCTTATTGTGAGAGTATTGCAATTGTCTGACAAAAGTGAAAAATGTAAATTTCCAATTTTAACCAAACATGCTAGAAATGCTCAAATTGCGCAAATAAGCCTACTGTGAGAATTTTACAAACGTCTGACAAAACTGAAAAATGTAAATTTCTAATTTCAACCAAACATGCTAGAAATGCTCCAATTGAGCTAATTAGCTTATTGTGCGAATATTACAAACGTCTGACAAAAGTGAAAAATGTAAATTTCCAATTTCAACCAAACATGCTAGAAATGCTCCAATTGAGCTAATTAGCTTATTGTCAGAATATTACAAACGTCTAACAAAATTGAAAAATGTAAATTTCCAATTTCAACCAAACATGCTAGAAATGCTCCAATTGAGCTAATTAGCTTATTGTGAGAGTATTGCAATTGTCTGACAAAAGTGAAAAATGTAAATTTCCAATTTCAACCAAACATGCTAGAAATGCTCCAATTGAGCTAATTAGCTTATTGTGAGAATATTACAAACGTCTGACAACACTGAAAAATGTAAATTTCCAAATTCAACCAAACATGCTAGAAATGCTCCAATTGAGCTAATTAGCTTATTGTGAGAATATTGCAATTGTCTGACAAAAGTGAAAAATGTAAATTTCCAATTTCAACCAAACATGCTAGAAATGCTCCAATTGAGCTAATTAGCTTGTTGTGAGAATATTGCAATTGTCTGACAAAAGTGAGAAATGTAAATTTCCAATTTCAACCAAACATGCTAGAAATGCTCCAATTGAGCTAATTAGCTTATTGTGAGAATACTACAAACGTCTGACAAAACTGAAAAATGTAAATTTCCGATTTCAACCAAACATGCTAGAAATGCTCCAATTGAGCTAATTAGCTTATTGAGAGAATATTGCAATTGTCTGACAAAACTGAAAAATTTAAATTTCCAATTTCAACCAAACATGCTAGAAATGCTCCAATTGAGCTAATTAGCTTATTGTGAGAATATTACAAACGTCTAACAAAATTGAAAAATGTAAATTTCCAATTTCAACCAAACATGCTAGAAATGCTCCAATTGAGCTAATTAGCTTATTGTGAAAATATTGCAATTGTCTGACAAAAGTGAAAAATGTAAATTTCCAATTTCAACCAAACATGCTAGAAATGCTCCAATTGAGCTAATTAGCTTATTGTGAGAATATTACAAACGTCTGACAACACTGAAAAATGTAAATTTCTAATTTCAACCAAACATGCTAGAAATGCTCCAAATGAGCTAATTAGCTTATTGAGAGAATATTGCAAATGTCTGACAAAAGTGAAAAATATAAATTTCCAATTTCAACCAAACATGCTAGAAATGCTCCAATTGAGCTAATTAGCTTGTTGTGAGAATATTGCAATTGTCTGACAAAAGTGAGAAATGTAAATTTCCAATTTCAACCAAACATGCTAGAAATGCTCCAATTGAGCTAATTAGCTTATTGTGAGAATACTACAAACGTCTGACAAAACTGAAAAATGTAAATTTCCAATTTCAACCAAACATGCTAGAAATGCTCCAATTGAGCTAATTAGCTTATTGTGAGAATATTGCAATTGTCTGACAAAACTGAAAAATGTAAATTTCCAATTTCAACCAAACATGCTAGAAATGCTCCAATTGAGCTAATTAGCTTATTGAGAGAATATTGCAATTGTCTGACAAAAGTGAGAAATGTAAATGTCCAATTTCAACCAAACATGCTAGAAATGCCCCAAATGAGCTAATTAGCTTATTGTGAGAATACTACAAACGTCTGACAAAACTGAAAAATGTAAATTTCCAATTTCAACCAAACATGCTAGAAATGCTCCAATTGAGCTAATTAGCTTATTGTGAGAATATTACAAACGTCTAACAAAATTGAAAAATGTAAATTTCCAATTTCAACCAAACATGCTAGAAATGCTCCAATTAAGCTAATTAGCTTATTGTGAGAATATTGCAATTGTCTGACAAAAGTGAAAAATGTAAATTTCCAATTTCAACCAAACATGCTAGAAATGCTCCAATTGAGCTAATTAGCTTATTGTGAGAATATTACAAACGTCTGACAACACTGAAAAATGTAAATTTCCAAATTCAACCAAACATGCTAGAAATGCTCCAATTGAGCTAATTAGCTTATTGAGAGAATATTGCAACTGTCTGACAAAAGTGAAAAATGTAAATTTCCAATTTCAACCAAACATGCTAGAAATGCTCCAATTGAGCTAATTAGCTTATTGTGAGAATATTACAAACGTCTAACAAAATTGAAAAATGTAAATTTCCAATTTCAACCAAACATGCTAGAAATGCTCCAATTGAGCTAATTAGCTTATTGTGAGAATATTGCAATTGTCTGACAAAAGTGAAAAATGTAAATTTGCAATTTCAACCAAACATGCTAGAAATGCTCCAATTTAGCTAATTAGCTTATTGTGAAAATATTACAAACGTCTGACAACACTGAAAAATGTAAATTTCCAATTTCAACCAAACATGCTAGAAATGCTCCAATTGAGCTAATTAGCTTATTGTGAGAGTATTGCAATTGTCTGACAAAAGTGAAAAATGTAAATTTCCAATTTTAACCAAACATGCTAGAAATGCTCAAATTGCGCAAATAAGCCTACTGTGAGAATTTTACAAACGTCTGACAAAACTGAAAAATGTAAATTTCTAATTTCAACCAAACATGCTAGAAATGCTCCAATTGAGCTAATTAGCTTATTGTGCGAATATTACAAACGTCTGACAAAAGTGAAAAATGTAAATTTCCAATTTCAACCAAACATGCTAGAAATGCTCCAATTGAGCTAATTAGCTTATTGTCAGAATATTACAAACGTCTAACAAAATTGAAAAATGTAAATTTCCAATTTCAACCAAACATGCTAGAAATGCTCCAATTGAGCTAATTAGCTTATTGTGAGAGTATTGCAATTGTCTGACAAAAGTGAAAAATGTAAATTTCCAATTTCAACCAAACATGCTAGAAATGCTCCAATTGAGCTAATTAGCTTATTGTGAGAATATTACAAACGTCTGACAACACTGAAAAATGTAAATTTCCAAATTCAACCAAACATGCTAGAAATGCTCCAATTGAGCTAATTAGCTTATTGTGAGAATATTGCAATTGTCTGACAAAAGTGAAAAATGTAAATTTCTAATTTCAACCAAACATGCTAGAAATGCTCCAAATGAGCTAATTAGCTTATTGAGAGAATATTGCAAATGTCTGACAAAAGTGAAAAATATAAATTTCCAATTTCAACCAAACATGCTAGAAATGCTCCAATTGAGCTAATTAGCTTGTTGTGAGAATATTGCAATTGTCTGACAAAAGTGAGAAATGTAAATTTCCAATTTCAACCAAACATGCTAGAAATGCTCCAATTGAGCTAATTAGCTTATTGTGAGAATACTACAAACGTCTGACAAAACTGAAAAATGTAAATTTCCAATTTCAACCAAACATGCTAGAAATGCTCCAATTGAGCTAATTAGCTTATTGTGAGAATATTGCAATTGTCTGACAAAACTGAAAAATGTAAATTTCCAATTTCAACCAAACATGCTAGAAATGCTCCAATTGAGCTAATTAGCTTATTGAGAGAATATTGCAATTGTCTGACAAAAGTGAGAAATGTAAATTTCCAATTTCAACCAAACATGCTAGAAATGCCCCAAATGAGCTAATTAGCTTATTGTGAGAATACTACAAACGTCTGACAAAACTGAAAAATGTAAATTTCCAATTTCAACCAAACATGCTAGAAATGCTCCAATTGAGCTAATTAGCTTATTGTGAGAATATTACAAACGTCTAACAAAATTGAAAAATGTAAATTTCCAATTTCAACCAAACATGCTAGAAATGCTCCAATTGAGCTAATTAGCTTATTGTGAAAATATTGCAATTGTCTGACAAAAGTGAAAAATGTAAATTTCCAATTTCAACCAAACATGCTAGAAATGCTCCAATTGAGCTAATTAGCTTATTGTGAGAATATTACAAACGTCTGACAACACTGAAAAATGTAAATTTCTAATTTCAACCAAACATGCTAGAAATGCTCCAAATGAGCTAATTAGCTTATTGAGAGAATATTGCAAATGTCTGACAAAAGTGAAAAATATAAATTTCCAATTTCAACCAAACATGCTAGAAATGCTCCAATTGAGCTAATTAGCTTGTTGTGAGAATATTGCAATTGTCTGACAAAAGTGAGAAATGTAAATTTCCAATTTCAACCAAACATGCTAGAAATGCTCCAATTGAGCTACTTAGCTTATTGAGAGAATATTGCAATTGTCTGACAAAACTGAAAAATGGAAATTTCCAATTTCAACCAAACATGCTAGAAATGCTCCAATTGAGGTAATTAACTTATTGTGAGAATATTGCAATTGTCTGACAAAAGTGAAAAATGTAAATTTCCAATTTCAATTAAACATGCTAGAAATGCTCCAATTGAGCTAATTAGCTTATTGTGAGAATATTACAAACGTCTGACAACACTGAAAAATGTAAATTTCCAATTTCAACCAAACATGCTAGAAATGCTCCAATTGAGCTAATTAGCTTATTGTGAGAATATTGCAATTGTCTGACAAAAGTGAAAAATGTAAATTTCCAATTTCAATTAAACATGCTAGAAATGCTCAAATTGCGCAAATAAGCCTACTGTAAGAATTTTACAAACGTCTGACAAAACTGAAAAATGTAAATTTCCAATTTCAACCAAACATGCTAGAAATGCTCCAATTGAGCTAATTAGCTTATTGTGAGAATATTACAAACGTCTGACAAAACTGAAAAATGTAAATTTCCAATTTCAACCAAACAGGCTAGAAATGCTCCATATGAGCTAATTAGCTTATTGAGAGAATATTGCAATTGTCTGACAAAAGTGAAAAATGTAAATTTCCAATTTCAACCAAACATGCTAGAAATGCTCCAATTGAGCTAATTGGCTTATTGTGAGAATATTGCAATTGTCTGACAAAAGTGAAAAATGTAAATTTCCAATTTCAACCAATTATGCTAGAATTGCTCCAATTGAGCTAATTAGCTTACTGTGAGATTATTGCAATTGTCTGACAAAAGTGAAAAATGTAAATTTCCAATTTCAACCAAACATGCTAGAAATGCTCCAATTGAGCTAATTAGCTTATTGAGAGAATATTGCAATTGTCTGACAAAACTGAAAAATGTAAATTTCCAATTTCAACCAAACATGCTAGAAATGCTCCAATTGAGCTAATTAGCTTATTGTGAGAATATTACAAACGTCTAACAAAATTGAAAAATGTAAATTTCCAATTTCAACCAAACATGCTAGAAATGCTCCAATTGAGCTAATTAGCTTATTGTGAGAATATTGCAATTGTCTGACAAAAGTGAAAAATGTAAATTTCCAATTTCAATTAAACATGCTAGAAATGCTCCAATTGAGCTAATTAGCTTATTGTGAGAATATTACAAACGTCTGACAACACTGAAAAATGTAAATTTCCAATTTCAACCAAACATGCTAGAAATGCTCCAATTGAGCTAATTAGCTTATTGTGAGAATATTACAAACGTCTGACAAAACTGAAAAATGTAAATTTCCAATTTCAACCAAACATGCTAGAAATGCTCCAATTGAGCTAATTAGCTTATTGAGAGAATATTGCAATTGTCTGACAAAACTGAAAAATGTAAAATTCCAATTTCAACCAAACATGCTAGAAATGCTCCAATTGAGCTAATTAGCTTATTGTGAGAATATTACAAATGTCTGACAAAAGTGAAAAAAGGAAATTTCCAATTTCAACCAAACATGCTAGAAATGCTCCAATTGAGCTAATTAGCTTATTGAGAGAATATTGCAATTGTTTGACAAAAGTGAAAAATGTAAATTTCCAATTTCAACGAAACGTGCTAGAAATGCTCGAATTG
>NW_027045226.1:0-73000 GCF_963576615.1 Watersipora subatra | reverse complement strand
TAATTAGCTTATTGTGAGAATATTACAAACGTCTGACAAAACTGAAAAATGTAAATTTCCAATTTCAACCAAACATGCTAGAAATGCTCCAATTGAGCTAATTAGCTTATTGTGAGAATATTGCAATTGTCTGACAAAAAGGAAAAATGTAAATTTCCAATTTCAACCAAACATGCTAGAAATGTTCCAATTGAGCTAATTAGCTTATTGTGAGAATATTGCAATTGTCTGACAAAAGTGAAAAATGTAAAATTCCAATTTCAACCAAACATGCTAGAAATGTTCCAATTGAGCTAATTAGCTTATTGTGAGAATATTACAAACGTCTGACAAAAGTGAAAAATGTAAATTTCCAATTTCAACCAAACATGCTAGAAATGCTCCAATTGAGCTAATTAGCTTATTGTGAGAATATTGCAATTGTTTGACAAAAGTGAAAAATGTAAATTTCCAATTTCAACCAAACATGCATGAAATGCTCCAAATGAGCTAATTAGCTTATTGTGAGAATATTGCAATTGTCTGACAAAACTGAAAAATGTAAATTTCCAATTTCAACCAAACATGCTAGAAATGCTCCAATTGAGCTAATTAGCTTATTGTGAGAATATTGCAATTGTCTGACAAAAGCGAAAAATGTAAATTTCCAATTTCAACCAAACATGCTAGAAATGTTCCAATTGAGCTAATTAGCTTATTGTGAGAATATTACAAACGTCTGACGAAACTGAAAAATGTAAATTGCCAATTTCAACCAAACATGCTAGAAATGCTCCAATTGAGCTAATTAGCTTATTGTGAGAATATTGCAATTGTCTGACAAAAGCGAAAAATGTAAATTTCCAATTTCAACCAAACATGCTAGAAATGCTCCAATTGAGCTAATTAGCTCATTGTGAGAATATTACAAACGTCTGACAAAAGTAAAAAATGTAAATTTCTGATTTCAACCAAACATGCTAGAAATGCTCCAATTGAGCTAATTAGCTTATTGTGAGAATATTACAAACGTCTGACAAAACTGAAAAATGTAAATTTCCAATTTCAACCAAACATGCTAGAAAGGCTCCAATTGAGCTAATTAGCTTATTGTGAGAATATTGCAATTGTCTGACAAAAGTGAAAAATGTAAATTTCCAATTTCAACCAAACATGCTAGAAATGCTCCAATTGAGCTAATTAGCTTATTGTGAGAATATTACAAACGTCTGACAAAAGTAAAAAATGTAAATTTCTGATTTCAACCAAACATGCTAGAAATGCTCCAATTGAGCTAATTAGCTTATTGTGAGAATATTACAAACGTCTGACAAAACTGAAAAATATTATTTTCCAATTTCAACCAAACATGCTAGAAAGGCTCCAATTGAGCTAATTAGCTTATTGTGAGAATATTGCAATTGTCTGACAAAAGTGAAAAATGTAAATTTCCAATTTCAACCAAACATGCTAGAAATGCTCCAATTGAGCTAATTAGCTTATTGTGAGAATATTACAAACGTCCGACAAAAGTGAAAAATGTAAATTTCCAATTTCAACCAAACATGCTAGAAATGCTCAAATTGAGCTAATTAGCTTATTGTGAGAATATTACAAACGTCTGACAAAACTGAAAAATGTAAATTTCCAATTTCAACCAAACATGCTAGAAATGCTCCAATTGAGCTAATTAGCTTATTGTGAGAATATTACAAACGTCCGACAAAAGTGAAAAATGTAAATTTCCAATTTCAACCAAACAAGCTAGAAATGCTCCAATTGAGCTAATTAGCTTATTGTGAGAATATTACAAACGTCTGACAAAACTGAAAAATAGAAATTTCCAATTTCAACCAAACATGCTAGAAATGCTCCAATTGAGCTAATTAGCTTATTGATAGAATATTGCAATTGTCTGACAAAACTGAAAAATGTAAATTTCCAATTTCAACCAAACATGCTAGAAATGCTCCAATTGAGCTAATTAGCTTATTGTTAGAATATTACAAACGTCTGATAAAAGTGAAAAATGTAAATTTCCAATTTCAACCAAACATGCTAGAAATGCTCCAGTTGAGCTAATTAGCTTATTGTGAGAATATTACAAACGTCTGACAAAACTGAAAAATGTAAATTTCCAATTTCAACCAAACATGCTAGAAATGCTCCAATTGAGCTAATTAGCTTATTGTGAGAATATTACAAACGTCTGACAAAAGTAAAAAATGTAAATTTCTGATTTCAACCAAACATGCTAGAATTGCTCCAATTGAGCTAATTAGCTTATTGTGAGAATATTACAAACGTCTGACAAAACTGAAAAATGTAAATTTCCAATTTCAACCAAACATGCTAGAAATGCTCCAATTGAGCTAGTTAGCTTATTGTGAGAATATTGCAATTGTCTGACAAAGGTGAAAAATGTAAATTTTCAATTTCAACCAAACATGCTAGAAATGCTCCAATTGAGCTAATTAGCTTATTGTGAGAATATTACAAACGTCCCACAAAAGTGAAAAATGTAAATTTCCAATTTCAACCAAACATGCTAGAAATGCTCAAATTGAGCTAATTAGCTTATTGTGAGAATATTACAAACGTCTGACAAAACTGAAAAATGTAAATTTCCAATTTCAACCAAACATGCTAGAAATGCTCCAATTGAGCTAATTAGCTTATTGTGAGAATATTACAAACGTCTGACCAAACTGAAAAATGTAAATTTCCAATTTCAACCAAACAAGCTAGAAATGCTCCAATTGAGCTAATTAGCTTATTGTGAGAATATTACAAACGTCTGACAAAACTGAAAAATAGAAATTTCCAATTTCAACCAAACATGCTAGAAATGCTCCAATTGAGCTAATTAGCTTATTGATAGAATATTGCAATTGTCTGACAAAACTGAAAAATGTAAATTTCCAATTTCAACCAAACATGCTAGAAATGCTCCAATTGAGCTAATTAGCTAATTGTTAGAATATTACAAACGTCTGACAAAAGTGAAAAATGTAAATTTCCAATTTCAACCAAACATGCTAGAAATGCTCCAATTGAGCTAATTAGCTTATTGTGAGAATATTACAAACGTCTGAAAAAACTGAAAAATGTAAATTTCCAATTTCAACCAAACATGCTAGAATTGCTCCAATTGAGCTAATTAGCTTATTGTGAGAATATTACAAACGTCTGACAAAACTGAAAAATGTAAATTTCCAATTTTAACCAAACATGCTAGAAATGCTCCAATTGAGCTAATTAGCTTATTGTGAGAATATTGCAATTGTCTGACAAAAGTGAAAAATGTAAATTTCCAATTTCAACCAAACATGCTAGAAATGTTCCAATTGAGCTAATTAGCTTATTGTGAGAATATTGCAATTGTCTGACAAAAGTGAAAAATGTAAATTTCCAATTTCAACCAAACATGCTAGAAATGCTCCAATTGAGCTAATTAGCTTATTGTGAGAATATTACAAACGTCTGACAAAACTGAAAAATGTAAATTTCCAATTTCAACCAAACATGCTAGAAATGCTCCAATTGAGCTAATTAGCTTATTGTGAGAATATTACAAACGTCTGACAAAACTGAAAAATGTAAATTTCCAATTTCAACTAAATATGCTAGAAATGCTCCAATTGAGCTAATTAGCTTATTGTGAGAATATTGCAATTGTTTGACAAAAGTGAAAAATGTAAATTTCCAATTTCAACCAAACATGCTAGAAATGCTCCAATTGAGCTAATTAGCTTATTGTGAGAATATTACAAACGTCTGACAAAACTGAAAAATGTAAATTTCCAATTTCAACCAAACATGCTAGAAATGCTCCAATTGAGCTAATTAGCTTATTGTGAGAATATTGCAATTGTATGAAAAAAGCGAAAATGTAAATTTCCAATTTCAACCAAACATGCTAGAAATGCTCCAATTGAGCTAATTAGCTTATTGTGAGAATATTACAAACGTCTGACAAAAGTGAAAAATGTAAATTTCCAATTTCAACCAAACATGCTAGAAATGCTCCAATTGAGCTAATTAGCTTATTGTGAGAATATTACAAACGTCTGACAAAACTGAAAAATGTAAATTGCCAATTTCAACCAAACATGCTAGAAATGCTCCAATTGAGCTAATTAGCTTATTGTGAGAATATTACAAACGTCTGACAAAACTGAAAAAGGTAAATTGCAAATTTCAACCAAACATGCTACAAATGCTCCAATTGAGCTAATTAGCTTATTGTGAGAATATTACAAACGTCTGACAAAAGTGAAAAATTTACAATTCAAATTTAAATCAAACATGCTAGAAATGCTCCAATTGCGCAAATAAGCCTACTGTAAAAATTTTACAAACGTCTGACAAAACTGAAAATTTAAATTTTCAATTTCAACCAAACATGCTAGAAATGCTCCAATTGAGCTAATTAGCTTATTGTGAGAATATTGCAATTGTTTGACAAAAGTGAAAAATGTAAATTTCCAATTTCAACCAAACATGCTAGAAATGCTCCAATTGAGCTAATTAGCTTATTGTGAGAATATTGCAATTGTCTGACAAAAGTGAAAAATGTAAATTTCCAATTTCAACCAAACATGCTAGAAATGTTCCAATTGAGCTAATTAGCTTATTGTGAGAATATTGCAATTGTCTGACAAAAGTGAAAAATGTAAATTTCCAATTTCAACCAAACATGCTAGAAATGCTCCAATTGAGCTAATTAGCTTATTGTGAGACTATTACAAACGTCTGACAAAACTGAAAAATGTAAATTTCCAATTTCAACCAAACATGCTAGAAATGCTCCAATTGAGCTAATTAGCTTATTGTGAGAATATTACAAACGTCTGACAAAAGTGAAAAATTTACAATTCCAATTTAAATCAAACATGCTAGAAATGCTCCAATTGCGCAAATAAGCCTACTGTAAAAATTTTACAAACGTCTGACAAAACTGAAAATTTAAATTTTCAATTTCAACCAAACATGCTAGAAATGCTCCAATTGAGCTAATTAGCTTATTGATAGAATATTGCAATTGTCTGACAAAACTGAAAAATGTAAATTTCCAATTTCAACCAAACATGCTAGAAATGCTCCAATTGAGCTAATTAGCTTATTGATAGAATATTGCAATTGTCTGACAAAACTGAAAAATGTAAATTTCCAATTTCAACCAAACATGCTAGAAATGCTCCAATTGAGCTAATTAGCTAATTGTTAGAATATTACAAACGTCTGACAAAAGTGAAAAATGTAAATTTCCAATTTCAACCAAACATGCTAGAAATGCTCCAATTGAGCTAATTAGCTTATTGTGAGAATATTACAAACGTCTGAAAAAACTGAAAAATGTAAAATTCCAATTTCAAGCAAACATGCTAGAAATGCACCAATTGAGCTAATTAGCTTATTGTGAGAATATTACAAACGTATGACAAAAGTAAAAAATGTAAATTTCCAATTTCAACCAAACATGCTAGAATTGCTCCAATTGAGCTAATTAGCTTATTGTGAGAATATTACAAACGTCTGACAAAAGTGAAAAATTTACAATTCAAATTTAAATCAAACATGCTAGAAATGCTCCAATTGCGCAAATAAGCCTACTGTAAAAATTTTACAAACGTCTGACAAAACTGAAAATTTAAATTTTCAATTTCAACCAAACATGCTAGAAATGCTCCAATTGAGCTAATTAGCTTATTGTGAGAATATTGCAATTGTTTGACAAAAGTGAAAAATGTAAATTTCCAATTTCAACCAAACATGCTAGAAATGCTCCAATTGAGCTAATTAGCTTATTGTGAGAATATTGCAATTGTCTGACAAAAGTGAAAAATGTAAATTTCCAATTTCAACCAAACATGCTAGAAATGTTCCAATTGAGCTAATTAGCTTATTGTGAGAATATTGCAATTGTCTGACAAAAGTGAAAAATGTAAATTTCCAATTTCAACCAAACATGCTAGAAATGCTCCAATTGAGCTAATTAGCTTATTGTGAGAATATTACAAACGTCTGACAAAACTGAAAAATGTAAATTTCCAATTTCAACCAAACATGCTAGAAATGCTCCAATTGAGCTAATTAGCTTATTGTGAGAATATTACAAACGTCTGACAAAAGTGAAAAATTTACAATTCCAATTTAAATCAAACATGCTAGAAATGCTCCAATTGCGCAAATAAGCCTACTGTAAAAATTTTACAAACGTCTGACAAAACTGAAAATTTAAATTTTCAATTTCAACCAAACATGCTAGAAATGCTCCAATTGAGCTAATTAGCTTATTGTGAGAATATTGCAATTGTTTGACAAAAGCGAAAAATGTAAATTTCCAATTTCAAACGAACATGCTAGAAATGCTCCAATTGAGCTAATTAGCTTATTGTGAGAATATTGCAATTGTCTGACAAAAGTGAAAAATGTAAATTTCCAATTTCAACCAAACATGCTAGAAATGTTCCAATTGAGCTAATTAGCTTATTGTGAGAATATTGCAATTGTCTGACAAAAGTGAAAAATGTAAATTTCCAATTTCAACCAAACATGCTAGAAATGCTCCAATTGAGCTAATTAGCTTATTGTGAGAATATTACAAACGTCTGACAAAACTGAAAAATGTAAATTTCCAATTTCAACCAAACATGCTAGAAATGCTCCAATTGAGCTAATTAGCTTATTGTGAGAATATTACAAACGTCTGACAAAAGTGAAAAATTTAAAATTCCAATTTCAATCAAACATGCTAGAAATGCTCCAATTGCGCAAATAAGCCTACTGTAAGAATTTTACAAACGTCTGACAAAACTGAAAATTTAAATTTTGAATTTCAACCAAACATGCTAGAAATGCTCCAATTGAGCTAATTAGCTTATTGTGAGAATATTGCAATTGTTTGACAAAAGTGACAAATGTAAATTTCCAATTTCAACCAAACATGCTAGAAATGCTCCAATTGAGCTAATTAGCTTATCGTGAGAATATTACAAACGTCTGACAAAAGTGAAAAATAGAAATTTCCAATTTCAACCAAACATGCTAGAAATGCTCCAATTGAGCTAATTAGCTTATTGTGAGAATATTACAAACGTCTGACTAAACTGAAAAATGTAAATTTCCAATTTCAACCAAACAAGCTAGAAATGCTCCAATTGAGCTAATTAGCTTATTGATAGAATATTGCAATTGTCTGACAAAACTGAAAAATGTAAATTTCCAATTTCAACCAAACATGCTAGAAATGCTCCAATTGAGCTAATTAGCTTATTGATAGAATATTGCAATTGTCTGACAAAACTGAAAAATGTAAATTTCCAATTTCAACCAAACATGCTAGAAATGCTCCAATTGAGCTAATTAGCTAATTGTTAGAATATTACAAACGTCTGACAAAAGTGAAAAATGTAAATTTCCAATTTCAACCAAACATGCTAGAAATGCTCCAATTGAGCTAATTAGCTTATTGTGAGAATATTACAAACGTCTGAAAAAACTGAAAAATGTAAAATTCCAATTTCAAGCAAACATGCTAGAAATGCACCAATTGAGCTAATTAGCTTATTGTGAGAATATTACAAACGTATGACAAAAGTAAAAAATGTAAATTTCCAATTTCAACCAAACATGCTAGAATTGCTCCAATTGAGCTAATTAGCTTATTGTGAGAATATTACAAACGTCTGACAAAACTGAAAAATGTAAATTTCCAATTTCAACCAAACATGCTAGAAATGCTCCAATTGAGCTAATTAGCTTATTGTGAGAATATTGCAATTGTATGACAAAAGTGAAAAATGTAAATTTCCAATTTCAACCAAACATGCTAGAAATGTTCCATTTGAGCTAATTAGCTTATTGTGAGAATATTGCAATTGTCTGACAAAAGTGAAAAATGTAAAATTCCAATTTCAACCAAACATGCTAGAAATGTTCCAATTGAGCTAATTAGCTTATTGTGAGAATATTACAAACGTCTGACAAAAGTGAAAAATGTAAATTTCCAATTTCAACCAAACATGCTAGAAATGCTCCACTTGAGCTAATTAGCTTATTGTGAGAATATTGCAATTGTTTGACAAAAGTGAAAAATGTAAATTTCCAATTTCAACCAAACATGCTAGAAATGCTCCAATTGAGCTAATTAGCTTATTGTGAGAATATTACAAACGTCTGACAAAACTGAAAAATGTAAATTGCCAATTTCAACCAAACATGCTAGAAATGCTCCAATTGAGCTAATTAGCTTATTGTGAGAATATTGCAATTGTCTGACAAAAGCGAAAAATGTAAATTTCCAATTTCAACCAAACATGCTAGAATTGTTCCAATTGAGCTAATTAGCTTATTGTGAGAATATTACAAACGTCTGACAAAACTGAAAAATGTAAATTGCCAATTTCAACCAAACATGCTAGAAATGCTCCAATTGAGCTAATCAGCTTATTGTGAGAATATTGCAATTGTCTGACAAGAGCGAAAAATGTAAATTTCCAATTTCAACCAAACATGCTAGAAATGCTCCAATTGAGCTAATTAGCTCATTGTGAAAATATTACAAACGTCTGACAAAAGTAAAAAATGTAAATTTCTGATTTCAACCAAACATGCTAGAAATGCTCCAATTGAGCTAATTAGCTTATTGTGAGAATATTACAAACGTCTGACAAAACTGAAAAATAGAAATTTCCAATTTCAACCAAACATGCTAGAAATGCTCCAATTGAGCTAATTAGCTTATTGTGAGAATATTACAAACGTCTGACCAAACTGAAAAATGTAAATTTCCAATTTCAACCAAACATGCTAGAAATGCTCCAATTGAGCTAATTAGCTTATTGTGAGAATATTACAAACGTCTGACCAAACTGAAAAATGTAAATTTCCAATTTCAACCAAACAAGCTAGAAATGCTCCAATTGAGCTAATTAGCTTATTGTGAGAATATTTCAAACGTCTGACAAAAGCAAAAAATGTAAATTTCCTATTTCAACCAAACATGCTAGAAATGCTCCAATTGAGCTAACTAGCTTATTGTGAGAATATTACAAACGTCTGACAAAACTGAAAAATAGAAATTTCCAATTTCAACCAAACATGCTAGAAATGCTCCAATTGAGCTAATTAGCTTATTGTGAGAATATTGCAATTGTCTGACAAAAGTGAAAAATGCAAATTTCCAATTTCAACCAAACATGCTAGAAATGCTCCAATTGAGCTAATTAGCTTATTGTGAGAATATTACAAACGTCTGACAAAAGTGAAAAATGTAAATTTCCAATTTCAACCAAACATGCTAGAAATGCTCCAATTGAGCTAATTAGCTTATTGTGAGAATATTACAAACGTCCGACAAAAGTGAAAAATGTAAATTTCCAATTTCAACCAAACATGCTAGAAATGCTCCAATTGAGCTAATTAGCTTATTGTGAGAATATTACAAACGTCTGACAAAACTGAAAAATGTAAATTTCCAATTTCAACCAAACATGCTAGAAATGCTCCAATTGAGCTAATTAGCTTATTGTGAGAATATTACAAACGTCTGACCAAACTGAAAAATGTAAATTTCCAATTTCAACCAAACAAGCTAGAAATGCTCCAATTGAGCTAATTAGCTTATTGTGAGAATATTACAAACGTCTGACAAAACTGAAAAATAGAAATTTCCAATTTCAACCAAACATGCTAGAAATGCTCCAATTGAGCTAATTAGCTTATTGATAGAATATTGCAATTGTCTGACAAAACTGAAAAATGTAAATTTCCAATTTCAACCAAACATGCTAGAAATGCTCCAATTGAGCTAATTAGCTTATTGTGAGAATATTACAATTGTCTGACAAAAGTGAAAAATGTAAATTTCCAATTTCAACCAAACATGCTAGAAATGCTCCAATTGAGCTAATTAGCTTATTGTGAGAATATTACAAACGTCTGACAAAACTGAAAAATGTAAATTTCCAATTTCAACCAAACATGCTAGAAATGCTCCAATTGAGCTAATTAGCTTATTGTGAGAATATTACAAACGTCTGACAAAAGTAAAAAATGTAAATTTCTGATTTCAACCAAACATGCTAGAATTGCTCCAATTGAGCTAATTAGCTTATTGTGAGAATATTACAAACGTCTGACAAAACTGAAAAATGTAAATTTCCAATTTCAACCAAACATGCTAGAAATGCTCCAATTGAGCTAGTTAGCTTATTGTGAGAATATTGCAATTGTCTGACCAAGGTGAAAAATGTAAATTTTCAATTTCAACCAAACATGCTAGAAATGCTCCAATTGAGCTAATTAGCTTATTGTGAGAATATTACAAACGTCCAACAAAAGTGAAAAATGTAAATTTCCAATTTCAACCAAACATGCTAGAAATGCTCAAATTGAGCTAATTAGCTTATTGTGAGAATATTACAAACGTCTGACAAAACTGAAAAATGTAAATTTCCAATTTCAACCAAACATGCTAGAAATGCTCCAATTGAGCTAATTAGCTTATTGTGGAAATATTACAAACGTCTGACCAAACTGAAAAATGTAAATTTCCAATTTCAACCAAACAAGCTAGAAATGCTCCAATTGAGCTAATTAGCTTATTGTGAGAATATTACAAACGTCTGACAAAACTGAAAAATAGAAATTTCCAATTTCAACCAAACATTCTAGAAATGCTCCAATTGAGCTAATTAGCTTATTGATAGAATATTGCAATTGTCTGACAAAACTGAAAAATGTAAATTTCCAATTTCAAACAAACATGCTAAAAATGCTCCAATTGAGCTAATTAGCTTATTGTGAGAATATTACAAACGTCTGAAAAAACTGAAAAATGTAAATTTCCAATTTCAACCAAACATGCTAGAAATGCTCCAATTGAGCTAATTAGCTTATTGTGAGAATATTACAAACGTCTGACAAAAGTAAAAAATGTAAATTTCTGATTTCAACCAAACATGCTAGAATTGCTCCAATTGAGCTAATTAGCTTATTGTGAGAATATTACAAACGTCTGACAAAACTGAAAAATGTAAATTTCCAATTTTAACCAAACATGCTAGAAATGCTCCAATTGAGCTAATTAGCTTATTGTGAGAATATTGCAATTGTCTGACAAAAGTGAAAGATGTAAATTTCCAATTTCAACCAAACATGCTAGAAATGTTCCAATTGAGCTAATTAGCTTATTGTGAGAATATTGCAATTGTTTGACAAAAGTGAAAAATGTAAATTTCCAATTTCAACCAAACATGCTAGAAATGCTCCAATTGAGCTAATTAGCTTATTGTGAGAATATTACAAACGTCTGACAAAACTGAAAAATGTAAATTTCCAATTTCAACCAAACATGCTAGAAATGCTCCAATTGAGCTAATTAGCTTATTGTGAGAATATTACAAACGTCTGACAAAACTGAAAAATGTAAATTTCCAATTTCAACTAAATATGCTAGAAATGCTCCAATTGAGCTAATTAGCTTATTGTGAGAATATTACAAACGTCTGACAAAACTGAAAAATGTAAATTTCCAATTTCAACCAAACATGCTAGAAATGCTCCAATTGAGCTAATTAGCTTATTGTGAGAATATTGCAATTGTTTGACAAAAGTGAAAAATGTAAATTTCCAATTTCAACCAAACATGCTAGAAATGCTCCAATTGAGCTAATTAGCTTATTGTGAGAATATTACAAACGTCTGACAAAACTGAAAAATGTAAACTTCCAATTTCAACCAAACATGCTAGAAATGCTCCAATTGAGCTAATTAGCTTATTGTGAGAATATTGCAATTGTATGACAAAAGCGAAAATGTAAATTTCCAATTTCAACCAAACATGCTAGAAATGCTCCAATTGAGCTAATTAGCTTATTGTGAGAATATTACAAACGTCTGACAAAAGTGAAAAATGTAAATTTCCAATTTCAACCAAACATGCTAGAAATGCTCCAATTGAGCTAATTAGCTTATTGTGAGAATATTACAAACGTCTGACAAAACTGAAAAATGTAAATTGCCAATTTCAACCAAACATGCTAGAAATGCTCCAATTGAGCTAATTAGCTTATTGTGAGAATGTTACAAACGTCTGACAAAACTGAAAAATGTAAATTGCCAATTTCAACCAAACATGCTACAAATGCTCCAATTGAGCTAATTAGCTTATTGTGAGAATATTGCAATTGTCTGACAAAAGCGAAAAATGTAAATTTACAATTTCAACCAAACATGCTAGAAATGCTCCAATTGAGCTAATTAGCTTATTGTGAGAATATTACAAACGTCTGACAAAACTGAAAAATGTAAAATGCCAATTTCAACCAAACATGCTAGAAATGCTCCAATTGAGCTAATTAGCTTATTGTGAGAATATTGCAATTGTCTGACAAAAGTGAAAAATGTAAATTTCCAATTTCAACCAAACATGCTAGAAATGTTCCAATTGAGCTAATTAGCTCATTGTGAGAATATTACAAACGTCTGACGAAAGTAAAAAATGTAAATTTCTGATTTCAACCAAACATGCTAAAAATGCTCCAATTGAGCTAATTAGCTTATTGTGAGAATATTACAAACGTCTGACAAAACTGAAAAATGTAAATTTCCAATTTCAACCAAACATGCTAGAAAGGCTCCAATTGAGCTAATTAGCTTATTGTGAGAATATTGCAATTGTCTGACAAAAGTGAAAAATGTAAATTTCCAATTTCAACCAAACATGCTAGAAATGCTCCAATTGAGCTAATTAGCTTATTGTGAGAATATTACAAACGTCTGACAAAAGTAAAAAATGTAAATTTCTGATTTCAACCAAACATGCTAGAAATGCTCCAATTGAGCTAATTAGCTTATTGTGAGAATATTACAAACGTCTGACAAAACTGAAAAATAGAAATTTCCAATTTCAACCAAACATGCTAGAAAGGCTTCAATTGAGCTAATTAGCTTATTGTGAGAATATTGCAATTGTCTGACAAAAGTGAAAAATGTAAATTTCCAATTTCAACCAAACATGCTAGAAATGCTCCAATTGAGCTAATTAGCTTATTGTGAGAATATTACAAACGTCTGACAAAAGTGAAAAATGTAAATTTCCAATTTCAACCAAACATGCTAGAAGTGCTCCAATTGAGCTAATTAGCTTATTGTGAGAATATTACAAACGTCCGACAAAAGTGAAAAATGTAAATTTCCAATTTTAACCAAACATGCTAGAAATGCTCAAATTGAGCTTATTAGCTTATTGTGAGAATATTACAAACGTCTGACAAAACTGAAAAATGTAAATTTCCAATTTCAACCAAACATGCTAGAAATGCTCCAATTGAGCTAATTAGCTTATTGTGAGAATATTACAAACGTCTGACAAAACTGAAAAATGTAAATTTTCAATTTCAACCAAACATGCTAGAAATGCTCCAATTGAGCTAATTAGCTTATTGTGAGAATATTACAAACGTCTGACAAAAGTAAAAAATGTAAATTTCTGATTTCAACCAAACATGCTAGAATTGCTCCAATTGAGCTAATTAGCTTATTGTGAGAATATTACAAACGTCTGACAAAAGTAAAAAATGTAAATTTCCAATTTCAACCAAACATGCTAGAAATGCTCCAATTGAGCTAGTTAGCTTATTGTGAGAATATTGCAATTGTCTGACCAAGGTGAAAAATGTAAATTTTCAATTTCAACCAAACATGCTAGAAATGCTCCAATTGAGCTAATTAGCTTATTGTGAGAATATTACAAACGTCCCACAAAAGTGAAAAATGTAAATTTCCAATTTCAACCAAACATGCTAGAAATGCTCCAATTGAGCTAATTAGCTTATTGTGAGAATATTACAAACGTCCCACAAAAGTGAAAAATGTAAATTTCCAATTTCAACCAAACATGCTAGAAATGCTCCAATTGAGCTAATTAGCTTATTGTGAGAATATTACAAACGTCTGACAAAAGTAAAAAATGTCAATTTCCAATTTCAACCAAACATGCTAGAAATGCTCCAATTGAGCTAATTAGCTTATTGTGAGAATATTACAAACGTCTGACAAAAGTGAAAAATGTAAATTTCCAATTTCAACCAAACATGCTAGAAGTGCTCCAATTGAGCTAATTAGCTTATTGTGAGAATATTACAAACGTCCGACAAAAGTGAAAAATGTAAATTTCCAATTTCAACCAAACATGCTAGAAATGCTCAAATTGAGCTTATTAGCTTATTGTGAGAATATTACAAACGTCTGACAAAACTGAAAAATGTAAATTTCCAATTTCAACCAAACATGCTAGAAATGCTCCAATTGAGCTAATTAGCTTATTGTGAGAATATTACAAACGTCTGACCAAACTGAAAAATGTAAATTTCCAATTTCAACTAAATATGCTAGAAATGCTCCAATTGAGCTAATTAGCTTATTGTGAGAATATTACAAACGTCTGACAAAACTGAAAAATGTAAATTTTCAATTTCAACCAAACATGCTAGAAATGCTCCAATTGAGCTAATTAGCTTATTGTGAGAATATTACAAACGTCTGACAAAAGTAAAAAATGTAAATTTCCAATTTCAACCAAACATGCTAGAATTGCTCCAATTGAGCTAATTAGCTTATTGTGAGAATATTACAAACGTCTGACAAAAGTAAAAAATGTAAATTTCCAATTTCAACCAAACATGCTAGAAATGCTCCAATTGAGCTAGTTAGCTTATTGTGAGAATATTGCAATTTTCTGACCAAGGTGAAAAATGTAAATTTTCAATTTCAACCAAACATGCTAGAAATGCTCCAATTGAGCTAATTAGCTTATTGTGAGAATATTACAAACGTCCCACAAAAGTGAAAAATGTAAATTTCCAATTTCAACCAAACATGCTAGAAATGCTCCAATTGAGCTAATTAGCTTATTGTGAGAATATTACAAACGTCTGACCAAACTGAAAAATAGAAATTTCCAATTTCAACCAAACATGCTAGAAATGCTCCAATTGAGCTAATTAGCTTATTGTGAGAATATTACAAACGTCTGACAAAACTGAAAAATGTAAACTTCCAATTTCAACCAAACATGCTAGAAATGCTCCAATTGAGCTAATTAGCTTATTGTGAGAATATTGCAATTGTATGACAAAAGCGAAAATGTAAATTTCCAATTTCAACCAAACATGCTAGAAATGCTCCAATTGAGCTAATTAGCTTATTGTGAGAATATTACAAACGTCTGACAAAAGTGAAAAATGTAAATTTCCAATTTCAACCAAACATGCTAGAAATGCTCCAATTGAGCTAATTAGCTTATTGTGAGAATATTACAAACGTCTGACAAAACTGAAAAATGTAAATTGCCAATTTCAACCAAACATGCTAGAAATGCTCCAATTGAGCTAATTAGCTTATTGTGAGAATGTTACAAACGTCTGACAAAACTGAAAAATGTAAATTGCCAATTTCAACCAAACATGCTACAAATGCTCCAATTGAGCTAATTAGCTTATTGTGAGAATATTGCAATTGTCTGACAAAAGCGAAAAATGTAAATTTACAATTTCAACCAAACATGCTAGAAATGCTCCAATTGAGCTAATTAGCTTATTGTGAGAATATTACAAACGTCTGACAAAACTGAAAAATGTAAAATGCCAATTTCAACCAAACATGCTAGAAATGCTCCAATTGAGCTAATTAGCTTATTGTGAGAATATTGCAATTGTCTGACAAAAGTGAAAAATGTAAATTTCCAATTTCAACCAAACATGCTAGAAATGTTCCAATTGAGCTAATTAGCTCATTGTGAGAATATTACAAACGTCTGACGAAAGTAAAAAATGTAAATTTCTGATTTCAACCAAACATGCTAAAAATGCTCCAATTGAGCTAATTAGCTTATTGTGAGAATATTACAAACGTCTGACAAAACTGAAAAATGTAAATTTCCAATTTCAACCAAACATGCTAGAAAGGCTCCAATTGAGCTAATTAGCTTATTGTGAGAATATTGCAATTGTCTGACAAAAGTGAAAAATGTAAATTTCCAATTTCAACCAAACATGCTAGAAATGCTCCAATTGAGCTAATTAGCTTATTGTGAGAATATTACAAACGTCTGACAAAAGTAAAAAATGTAAATTTCTGATTTCAACCAAACATGCTAGAAATGCTCCAATTGAGCTAATTAGCTTATTGTGAGAATATTACAAACGTCTGACAAAACTGAAAAATAGAAATTTCCAATTTCAACCAAACATGCTAGAAAGGCTCCAATTGAGCTAATTAGCTTATTGTGAGAATATTGCAATTGTCTGACAAAAGTGAAAAATGTAAATTTCCAATTTCAACCAAACATGCTAGAAATGCTCCAATTGAGCTAATTAGCTTATTGTGAGAATATTACAAACGTCTGACAAAAGTGAAAAATGTAAATTTCCAATTTCAACCAAACATGCTAGAAGTGCTCCAATTGAGCTAATTAGCTTATTGTGAGAATATTACAAACGTCCGACAAAAGTGAAAAATGTAAATTTCCAATTTCAACCAAACATGCTAGAAATGCTCAAATTGAGCTTATTAGCTTATTGTGAGAATATTACAAACGTCTGACAAAACTGAAAAATGTAAATTTCCAATTTCAACCAAACATGCTAGAAATGCTCCAATTGAGCTAATTAGCTTATTGTGAGAATATTACAAACGTCTGACCAAACTGAAAAATGTAAATTTCCAATTTCAACTAAATATGCTAGAAATGCTCCAATTGAGCTAATTAGCTTATTGTGAGAATATTACAAACGTCTGACAAAACTGAAAAATGTAAATTTTCAATTTCAACCAAACATGCTAGAAATGCTCCAATTGAGCTAATTAGCTTATTGTGAAAATATTACAAACGTCTGACCAAACTGAAAAATGTAAATTTCCAATTTCAACCAAACAAGCTAGAAATGCTCCAATTGAGCTAATTAGCTTATTGTGAGAATATTACAAACGTCTGACAAAACTGAAAAATAGAAATTTCCAATTTCAACCAAACATGCTAGAAATGCTCCAATTGAGCTAATTAGCTTATTGATAGAATATTGCAATTGTCTGACAAAACTGAAAAATGTAAATTTCCAATTTCAACCAAACATGCTAGAAATGCTCCAATTGAGCTAATTAGCTTATTGTGAGAATATTGCAATTGTCTGACAAAAGTGAAAAATGTAAATTTCCAATTTCAACCAAACATGCTAGAAATGCTCCAATTGAGCTAATTAGCTTATTGTGAGAATATTACAAACGTCTGACAAAAGTGAAAAATGTAAATTTCCAATTTCAACCAAACATGCTAGAAGTGCTCCAATTGAGCTAATTAGCTTATTGTGAGAATATTACAAACGTCCGACAAAAGTGAAAAATGTAAATTTCCAATTTCAACCAAACATGCTAGAAATGCTCAAATTGAGCTTATTAGCTTATTGTGAGAATATTACAAACGTCTGACAAAACTGAAAAATGTAAATTTCCAATTTCAACCAAACATGCTAGAAATGCTCCAATTGAGCTAATTAGCTTATTGTGAGAATATTACAAACGTCTGACCAAACTGAAAAATGTAAATTTCCAATTTCAACTAAATATGCTAGAAATGCTCGAATATCGCAAATAAGCCTACTGTAAGAATTTTACAAACGTTTGACAAAACTGAAAAATGTAAATTTCCAATTTCAACCAAACATGCTAAAAATGTTCCAATTGAGCTAATTAGCTTATTGTGTGAATATTACAAACGTCTGACAAAAGTGAAAAATGTAAATTTCCAATTTCAACCAAACATGCTAGAAATGCTCCAATTGAGCTAATTAGCTTATTGTGAGAATATTGCAATTGTCTGACAAAAGTGAGAAATGTAAAATTCCAATTTCAACTAAACATGCTAGAAATGCTCCAATTGAGCTAATTAGCTTATTGTGAGAATATTACAAACGTCTGACAAAACTGAAAAATGTAAATTTCCAATTTCAACCAAACATGCTAGAAATGTTCCAATTGAGCTAATTAGCTTATTGTGAGAATATTACAAACGTGTGACAAAAGTGAAAAATGTAATTTTCCAATTTCAACCAAACATGCTAGAAATGCTCCAATTGAGCTAATTAGCTTATTGTGAGAATATATCAATTGTCTGACAAAAGTGAAAAATGTAAATTTCCAATTTCAACCAAACATGCTAGAAATGCTCCAATTGAGCTAATTAGCTTATTGTGAGAATATTGCAATTGTCTGACAAAACTGAAAAATGTAAATTTCCAATGTCAACCAAACATGCTAGAAATGCTCCAATTGAGCTAATTAGCTTATTGTGAGAATATTACAAACGTATGACAAAACTGAAAAATGTAAATTTCCAAGCTCAACCAAACATGCTAGAAATGTTCCAATTGAGCTAATTAGCTTATTGTGAGAATATTGCAATTGTCTGACAAAAGTGAAAAATGTAATTTTCCAATTTCAACCAAACATGCTAGAAATGCTCCAATTGAGCTAATTAGCTTATTGTGAGAATATTACAAACGTCTGACAAAACTGAAAAATGTAAATTTTCAATTTCAACCAAACATGCTAGAAATGCTCCAATTGAGCTAATTAGCTTATTGTGAGAATATTACAAACGTCTGACAAAAGTAAAAAATGTAAATTTCTGATTTCAACCAAACATGCTAGAATTGCTCCAATTGAGCTAATTAGCTTATTGTGAGAATATTACAAACGTCTGACAAAAGTAAAAAATGTAAATTTCCAATTTCAACCAAACATGCTAGAAATGCTCCAATTGAGCTAGTTAGCTTATTGTGAGAATATTGCAATTGTCTGACCAAGGTGAAAAATGTAAATTTTCAATTTCAACCAAACATGCTAGAAATGCTCCAATTGAGCTAATTAGCTTATTGTGAGAATATTACAAACGTCCCACAAAAGTGAAAAATGTAAATTTCCAATTTCAACCAAACATGCTAGAAATGCTCAAATTGAGCTAATTAGCTTATTGTGAGAATATTACAAACGTCTGACAAAACTGAAAAATGTAAATTTCCAATTTCAACCAAACATGCTAGAAATGCTCCAATTGAGCTAATTAGCTTATTGTGAAAATATTACAAACGTCTGACCAAACTGAAAAATGTAAATTTCCAATTTCAACCAAACAAGCTAGAAATGCTCCAATTGAGCTAATTAGCTTATTGTGAGAATATTACAAACGTCTGACAAAACTGAAAAATAGAAATTTCCAATTTCAACCAAACATGCTAGAAATGCTCCAATTGAGCTAATTAGCTTATTGATAGAATATTGCAATTGTCTGACAAAACTGAAAAATGTAAATTTCCAATTTCAACCAAACATGCTAGAAAGGCTCCAATTGAGCTAATTAGCTTATTGTGAGAATATTACAAACGTCTGAAAAAACTGAAAAATGTAAATTTCCAATTTCAACCAAACATGCTAGAAATGCTCCAATTGAGCTAATTAGCTTATTGTGAGAATATTACAAACGTCTGACAAAAGTAAAAAATGTAAATTTCTGATTTCAACCAAACATGCTAGAATTGCTCCAATTGAGCTAATTAGCTTATTGTGAGAATATTACAAACGTCTGACAAAACTGAAAAATGTAAATTTCCAATTTTAACCAAACATGCTAGAAATGCTCCAATTGAGCTAATTAGCTTATTGTGAGAAAATTGCAATTGTCTGACAAAAGTGAAAAATGTAAATTTCCAATTTCAACCAAACATGCTAGAAATGTTCCAATTGAGCTAATTAGCTTATTGTGAGAATATTGCAATTGTCTGACAAAAGTGAAAAATGTAAATTTCCAATTTCAACCAAACATGCTAGAAATGCTCCAATTGAGCTAATTAGCTTATTGTGAGAATATTACAAACGTCTGACAAAACTGAAAAATGTAAATTTCCAATTTCAACCAAACATGCTAGAAATGCTCCAATTGAGCTAATTAGCTTATTGTGAGAATATTACAAACGTCTGACAAAACTGAAAAATGTAAATTTCCAATTTCAACTAAATATGCTAGAAATGCTCCAATTGAGCTAATTAGCTTATTGTGAGAATATTACAAACGTCTGACAAAACTGAAAAATGTAAATTTCCAATTTCAACCAAACATGCTAGAAATGCTCCAATTGAGCTAATTAGCTTATTGTGAGAATATTGCAATTGTTTGACAAAAGTGAAAAATGTAAATTTCCAATTTCAACCAAACATGCTAGAAATGCTCCAATTGAGCTAATTAGCTTATTGTGAGAATATTACAAACGTCTGACAAAACTGAAAAATGTAAACTTCCAATTTCAACCAAACATGCTAGAAATGCTCCAATTGAGCTAATTAGCTTATTGTGAGAATATTGCAATTGTATGACAAAAGCGAAAATGTAAATTTCCAATTTCAACCAAACATGCTAGAAATGCTCCAATTGAGCTAATTAGCTTATTGTGAGAATATTACAAACGTCTGACAAAAGTGAAAAATGTAAATTTCCAATTTCAACCAAACATGCTAGAAATGCTCCAATTGAGCTAATTAGCTTATTGTGAGAATATTACAAACGTCTGACAAAACTGAAAAATGTAAATTGCCAATTTCAACCAAACATGCTAGAAATGCTCCAATTGAGCTAATTAGCTTATTGTGAGAATGTTACAAACGTCTGACAAAACTGAAAAATGTAAATTTCCAATTTCAACCAAACATGCTACAAATGCTCCAATTGAGCTAATTAGCTTATTGTGAGAATATTGCAATTGTCTGACAAAAGCGAAAAATGTAAATTTACAATTTCAACCAAACATGCTAGAAATGCTCCAATTGAGCTAATTAGCTTATTGTGAGAATATTACAAACGTCTGACAAAACTGAAAAATGTAAATTTCCAATTTCAACCAAACATGCTAGAAATGCTCCAATTGAGCTAATTAGCTTATTGTGAGAATATTACAAACGTCTGACAAAACTGAAAAATGTAAATTGCCAATTTCAACCAAACATGCTACAAATGCTCCAATTGAGCTAATTAGCTTATTGTGAGAATATTGCAATTGTCTGACAAAAGCGAAAAATGTAAATTTACAATTTCAACCAAACATGCTAGAAATGCTCCAATTGAGCTAATTAGCTTATTGTGAGAATATTACAAACGTCTGACAAAACTGAAAAATGTAAATTTCCAATTTCAACCAAACATGCTAGAAATGCTCCAATTGAGCTAATTAGCTTATTGTGAGAATATTACAAACGTCTGACAAAAGTAAAAAATGTAAATTTCTGATTTCAACCAAACATGCTAGAAATGCTCCAATTGAGCTAATTAGCTTATTGTGAGAATATTGCAATTGTCTGACAAAAGTGAAAAATGTAAATTTCCAATTTCAACCAAACATGCTAGAAATGTTCCAATTGAGCTAATTAGCTCATTGTGAGAATATTACAAACGTCTGACGAAAGTAAAAAATGTAAATTTCTGATTTCAACCAAACATGCTAAAAATGCTCCAATTGAGCTAATTAGCTTATTGTGAGAATATTACAAACGTCTGACAAAACTGAAAAATGTAAATTTCCAATTTCAACCAAACATGCTAGAAAGGCTCCAATTGAGCTAATTAGCTTATTGTGAGAATATTGCAATTGTCTGACAAAAGTGAAAAATGTAAGGTTCCAATTTCAACCAAACATGCTAGAAATGCTCCAATTGAGCTAATTAGCTTATTGTGAGAATATTACAAACGTCTGACAAAAGTAAAAAATGTAAATTTCTGATTTCAACCAAACATGCTAGAAATGCTCCAATTGAGCTAATTAGCTTATTGTGAGAATATTACAAACGTCTGACAAAACTGAAAAATAGAAATTTCCAATTTCAACCAAACATGCTAGAAAGGCTCCAATTGAGCTAATTAGCTTATTGTGAGAATATTGCAATTGTCTGACAAAAGTGAAAAATGTAAATTTCCAATTTCAACCAAACATGCTAGAAATGCTCCAATTGAGCTAATTAGCTTATTGTGAGAATATTACAAACGTCTGACAAAAGTGAAAAATGTAAATTTCCAATTTCAACCAAACATGCTAGAAGTGCTCCAATTGAGCTAATTAGCTTATTGTGAGAATATTACAAACGTCCGACAAAAGTGAAAAATGTAAATTTCCAATTTCAACCAAACATGCTAGAAATGCTCAAATTGAGCTTATTAGCTTATTGTGAGAATATTACAAACGTCTGACAAAACTGAAAAATGTAAATTTCCAATTTCAACCAAACATGCTAGAAATGCTCCAATTGAGCTAATTAGCTTATTGTGAGAATATTACAAACGTCTGACCAAACTGAAAAATGTAAATTTCCAATTTCAACTAAATATGCTAGAAATGCTCCAATTGAGCTAATTAGCTTATTGTGAGAATATTACAAACGTCTGACAAAACTGAAAAATGTAAATTTTCAATTTCAACCAAACATGCTAGAAATGCTCCAATTGAGCTAATTAGCTTATTGTGAAAATATTACAAACGTCTGACCAAACTGAAAAATGTAAATTTCCAATTTCAACCAAACAAGCTAGAAATGCTCCAATTGAGCTAATTAGCTTATTGTGAGAATATTACAAACGTCTGACAAAACTGAAAAATAGAAATTTCCAATTTCAACCAAACATGCTAGAAATGCTCCAATTGAGCTAATTAGCTTATTGATAGAATATTGCAATTGTCTGACAAAACTGAAAAATGTAAATTTCCAATTTCAACCAAACATGCTAGAAATGCTCCAATTGAGCTAATTAGCTTATTGTGAGAATATTACAAACGTCTGAAAAAACTGAAAAATGTAAATTTCCAATTTCAACCAAACATGCTAGAAATGCTCCAATTGAGCTAATTAGCTTATTGTGAGAATATTACAAACGTCTGACAAAAGTAAAAAATGTAAATTTCTGATTTCAACCAAACATGCTAGAATTGCTCCAATTGAGCTAATTAGCTTATTGTGAGAATATTACAAACGTCTGACAAAACTGAAAAATGTAAATTTCCAATTTTAACCAAACATGCTAGAAATGCTCCAATTGAGCTAATTAGCTTATTGTGAGAATATTGCAATTGTCTGACAAAAGTGAAAAATGTAAATTTCCAATTTCAACCAAACATGCTAGAAATGTTCCAATTGAGCTAATTAGCTTATTGTGAGAATATTGCAATTGTTTGACAAAAGTGAAAAATGTAAATTTCCAATTTCAACCAAACATGCTAGAAATGCTCCAATTGAGCTAATTAGCTTATTGTGAGAATATTACAAGCGTCTGACAAAACTGAAAAATGTAAACTTCCAATTTCAACCAAACATGCTAGAAATGCTCCAATTGAGCTAATTAGCTTATTGTGAGAATATTACAAACGTCTGACAAAACTGAAAAATGTAAAATGCCAATTTCAACCAAACATGCTAGAAATGCTCCAATTGAGCTAATTAGCTTATTGTGAGAATATTGCAATTGTCTGACAAAAGTGAAAAATGTAAATTTCCAATTTCAACCAAACATGCTAGAAATGTTCCAATTGAGCTAATTAGCTCATTGTGAGAATATTACAAACGTCTGACGAAAGTAAAAAATGTAAATTTCTGATTTCAACCAAACATGCTAAAAATGCTCCAATTGAGCTAATTAGCTTATTGTGAGAATATTACAAGCGTCTGACAAAACTGAAAAATGTAAATTTCCAATTTCAACCAAACATGCTAGAAAGGCTCCAATTGAGCTAATTAGCTTATTGTGAGAATATTGCAATTGTCTGACAAAAGTGAAAAATGTAAATTTCCAATTTCAACCAAACATGCTAGAAATGCTCCAATTGAGCTAATTAGTTTATTGTGAGAATATTACAAACGTCTGACAAAAGTAAAAAATGTAAATTTCTGATTTCAACCAAACATGCTAGAAATGCTCCAATTGAGCTAATTAGCTTATTGTGAGAATATTACAAACGTCTGACAAAACTGAAAAATAGAAATTTCCAATTTCAACTACACATGCTAGAAGTGCTCCAATTGAGCTAATTAGCTTATTGTGAGAATATTGCAATTGTCTGACAAAAGTGAAAAATGTAAATTTCCAATTTCAACCAAACATGCTAGAAATGCTCCAATTGAGCTAATTAGCTTATTGTGAGAATATTACAAACGTCTGACAAAAGTGAAAAATGTAAATTTCCAATTTCAACCAAACATGCTAGAAGTGCTCCAATTGAGCTAATTAGCTTATTGTGAGAATATTACAAACGTCCGACAAAAGTGAAAAATGTAAATTTCCAATTTCAACCAAACATGCTAGAAATGCTCAAATTGAACTTATTAGCTTATTGTGAGAATATTACAAACGTCTGACAAAACTGAAAAATGTAAATTTCCAATTTCAACCAAACATGCTAGAAATGCTCCAATTGAGCTAATTAGCTTATTGTGAGAATATTACAAACGTCTGACCAAACTGAAAAATGTAAATTTCCAATTTCAACTAAATATGCTAGAAATGCTCCAATTGAGCTAATTAGCTTATTGTGAGAATATTACAAACGTCTGACAAAACTGAAAAATAGAAATTTCCAATTTCAACCAAACATGCTAGAAATGCTCCAATTGAGCTAATTAGCTTATTGATAGAATATTGCAATTGTCTGACAAAACTGAAAAATGTAAATTTCCAATTTCAACCAAACATGCTAGAAATGCTCCAATTGAGCTAATTAGCTTATTGTGAGAATATTACAAACGTCTGAAAAAACTGAAAAATGTAAATTTCCAATTTCAACCAAACATGCTAGAAATGCTCCAATTGAGCTAATTAGCTTATTGTGAGAATATTACAAACGTCTGACAAAAGTAAAAAATGTAAATTTCTGATTTCAACCAAACATGCTAGAATTGCTCCAATTGAGCTAATTAGCTTATTGTGAGAATATTACAAACGTCTGACAAAACTGAAAAATGTAAATTTCCAATTTTAACCAAACATGCTAGAAATGCTCCAATTGAGCTAATTAGCTTATTGTGAGAATATTGCAATTGTCTGACAAAAGTGAAAAATGTAAATTTCCAATTTCAACCAAACATGCTAGAAATGTTCCAATTGAGCTAATTAGCTTATTGTGAGAATATTGCAATTGTCTGACAAAAGTGAAAAATGTAAATTTCCAATTTCAACCAAACATGCTAGAAATGCTCCAATTGAGCTAATTAGCTTATTGTGAGAATATTACAAACGTCTGACAAAACTGAAAAATGTAAATTTCCAATTTCAACCAAACATGCTAGAAATGCTCCAATTGAGCTAATTAGCTTATTGTGAGAATATTACAAACGTCTGACCAAACTGAAAAATGTAAATTTCCAATTTCAACTAAATATGCTAGAAATGCTCCAATTGAGCTAATTAGCTTATTGTGAGAATATTACAAACGTCTGACAAAACTGAAAAATAGAAATTTCCAATTTCAACCAAACATGCTAGAAATGCTCCAATTGAGCTAATTAGCTTATTGATAGAATATTGCAATTGTCTGACAAAACTGAAAAATGTAAATTTCCAATTTCAACCAAACATGCTAGAAATGCTCCAATTGAGCTAATTAGCTTATTGTGAGAATATTACAAACGTCTGAAAAAACTGAAAAATGTAAATTTCCAATTTCAACCAAACATGCTAGAAATGCTCCAATTGAGCTAATTAGCTTATTGTGAGAATATTACAAACGTCTGACAAAAGTAAAAAATGTAAATTTCTGATTTCAACCAAACATGCTAGAATTGCTCCAATTGAGCTAATTAGCTTATTGTGAGAATATTACAAACGTCTGACAAAACTGAAAAATGTAAATTTCCAATTTTAACCAAACATGCTAGAAATGCTCCAATTGAGCTAATTAGCTTATTGTGAGAATATTGCAATTGTCTGACAAAAGTGAAAAATGTAAATTTCCAATTTCAACCAAACATGCTAGAAATGTTCCAATTGAGCTAATTAGCTTATTGTGAGAATATTGCAATTGTCTGACAAAAGTGAAAAATGTAAATTTCCAATTTCAACCAAACATGCTAGAAATGCTCCAATTGAGCTAATTAGCTTATTGTGAGAATATTACAAACGTCTGACAAAACTGAAAAATGTAAATTTCCAATTTCAACCAAACATGCTAGAAAAGCTCCAATTGAGCTAATTAGCTTATTGTGAGAATATTACAAACGTCTGACAAAACTGAAAAATGTAAATTTCCAATTTCAACCAAACATGCTAGAAATGCTCCAATTGAGCTAATTAGCTTATTGTGAGAATATTACTAACGTCTGACAAAAGTGAAAAATGTAAATTTCCAATTTCAACTAAATATGCTAGAAATGCTCCAATTGAGATAATTAGCTTATTGTGAGAATATTACAAACGTCTGACAAAACTGAAAAATGTAAATTTCCAATTTCAACCAAACATGCTAGAAATGCTCCAATTGAGCTAATTAGCTTATTGTGAGAATATTACAAGCGTCTGACAAAACTGAAAAATGTAAACTTCCAATTTCAACCAAACATGCTAGAAATGCTCCAATTGAGCTAATTAGCTTATTGTGAGAATATTGCAATTGTATGACAAAAGCGAAAATGTAAATTTCCAATTTCAACCAAACATGCTAGAAATGCTCCAATTGAGCTAATTAGCTTATTGTGAAAATATTACAAACGTCTGACAAAAGTGAAAAATGTAAATTTCCAATTTCAACCAAACATGCTAGAAATGCTCCAATTGAGCTAATTAGCTTATTGTGAGAATATTACAAACGTCTGACAAAACTGAAAAATGTAAATTTCCAATTTCAACCAAACATGCTAGAAATGCTCCAATTGAGCTAATTAGCTTATTGTGAGAATGTTACAAACGTCTGACAAAACTGAAAAATGTAAATTGCCAATTTCAACCAAACATGCTACAAATGCTCCAATTGAGCTAATTAGCTTATTGTGAGAATATTGCAATTGTCTGGCAAAAGCGAAAAATGTAAATTTACAATTTCAACCAAACATGCTAGAAATGCTCCAATTGAGCTAATTAGCTTATTGTGAGAATATTACAAACGTCTGACAAAACTAAAAAATGTAAAATGCCAATTTCAACCAAACATGCTAGAAATGCTCCAATTGAGCTAATTAGCTTATTGTGAGAATATTGCAATTGTCTGACAAAAGCGAAAAATGTAAATTTCCAATTTCAACCAAACATGCTAGAAATGTTCCAATTGAGCTAATTAGCTCATTGTGAGAATATTACAAACGTCTGATGAAAGTAAAAAATGTAAATTTCTGATTTCCACCAAACATGCTAAAAATGCTCCAATTGAGCTAATTAGCTTATTGTGAGAATATTATAAACGTCTGACAAAACTGAAAAATGTAAATTTCCAATTTCAACCAAACATGCTAGAAAGGCTCCAATTGAGCTAATTAGCTTATTGTGAGAATATTGCAATTGTCTGACAAAAGTGAAAAATGTAAATTTCCAATTTCAACCAAACGTGCTAGAAATGCTCCAATTGAGCTAATTAGCTTATTGTGAGAATATTACAAACGTCTGACAAAAGTAAAAAATGTAAATTTCTAATTTCAACCAAACATGCTAGAAATGCTCCAATTGAGCTAATTAGCTTATTGTGAGAATATTACAAACGTCTGACAAAACTGAAAAATAGAAATTTCCAATTTCAACCAAACATGCTAGAAAGGCTCCAATTGAGCTAATTAGCTTATTGTGAGAATATTGCAATTGTCTGACAAAAGTGAAAAATGTAAATTTCCAATTTCAACCAAACATGCTAGAAATGCTCCAATTGAGCTAATTAGCTTATTGTGAGAATATTACAAACGTCTGACAAAAGTGAAAAATGTAAATTTCCAATTTCAACCAAACATGCTAGAAATGCTCAAATTGAGCTAATTAGCTTATTGTGAGAATATTACAAACGTCCGACAAAAGTGAAAAATGTAAATTTCCAATTTCAACCAAACATGCTAGAAATGCTCAAATTGAGCTTATTAGCTTATTGTGAGAATATTACAAACGTCTGACAAAACTGAAAAATGTAAATTTCCAATTTCAACCAAACATGCTAGAAATGCTCCAATTGAGCTAATTAGCTTATTGTGAGAATATTACAAACGTCTGACCAAACTGAAAAATGTAAATTTCCAATTTCAACTAAATATGCTAGAAATGCTCCAATTGAGCTAATTAGCTTATTGTGAGAATATTACAAACGTCTGACAAAACTGAAAAATGTAAATTTCCAATTTCAACCAAACATGCTAGAAATGCTCCAATTGAGCTAATTAGCTTATTGTGAGAATATTGCAATTGTTTGACAAAAGTGAAAAATGTAAATTTCCAATTTCAACCAAACATGCTAGAAATGCTCCAATTGAGCTAATTAGCTTATTGTGAGAATATTACAAACGTCTGACAAAACTGAAAAATGTAAACTTCCAATTTCAACCAAACATGCTAGAAATGCTCCAATTGAGCTAATTAGCTTATTGTGAGAATATTGCAATTGTATGACAAAAGCGAAAATGTAAATTTCCAATTTCAACCAAACATGCTAGAAATGCTCCAATTGAGCTAATTAGCTTATTGTGAGAATATTACAAACGTCTGACAAAAGTGAAAAATGTAAATTTCCAATTTCAACCAAACATGCTAGAAATGCTCCAATTGAGCTAATTAGCTTATTGTGAGAATATTACAAACGTCTGACAAAACTGAAAAATGTAAATTGCCAATTTCAACCAAACATGCTAGAAATGCTCCAATTGAGCTAATTAGCTTATTGTGAGAATGTTACAAACGTCTGACAAAACTGAAAAATGTAAATTGCCAATTTCAACCAAACATGCTACAAATGCTCCAATTGAGCTAATTAGCTTATTGTGAGAATATTGCAATTGTCTGACAAAAGCGAAAAATGTAAATTTACAATTTCAACCAAACATGCTAGAAATGCTCCAATTGAGCTAATTAGCTTATTGTGAGAATATTACAAACGTCTGACAAAACTGAAAAATGTAAAATGCCAATTTCAACCAAACATGCTAGAAATGCTCCAATTGAGCTAATTAGCTTATTGTGAGAATATTGCAATTGTCTGACAAAAGCGAAAAATGTAAATTTCCAATTTCAACCAAACATGCTAGAAATGCTCCAATTGAGCTAATTAGCTTATTGATAGAATATTGCAATTGTCTGACAAAACTGAAAAATGTAAATTTCCAATTTCAACCAAACATGCTAGAATTGCTCCAATTGAGCTAATTAGCTTATTGTGAGAATATTACAAACGTCTGAAAAAACTGAAAAATGTAAATTTCCAATTTCAACCAAACATGCTAGAAATGCTCCAATTGAGCTAATTAGCTTATTGTGAGAATATTACAAACGTCTGACAAAAGTAAAAAATGTAAATTTCTGATTTCAACCAAACATGCTAGAATTGCTCCAATTGAGCTAATTAGCTTATTGTGAGAATATTACAAACGTCTGACAAAACTGAAAAATGTAAATTTCCAATTTTAACCAAACATGCTAGAAATGCTCCAATTGAGCTAATTAGCTTATTGTGAGAATATTGCAATTGTCTGACAAAAGTGAAAAATGTAAATTTCCAATTTCAACCAAACATGCTAGAAATGTTCCAATTGAGCTAATTAGCTTATTGTGAGAATATTGCAATTGTCTGACAAAAGTGAAAAATGTAAATTTCCAATTTCAACCAAACATGCTAGAAATGCTCCAATTGAGCTAATTAGCTTATTGTGAGAATATTACAAACGTCTGACAAAACTGAAAAATGTAAATTTCCAATTTCAACCAAACATGCTAGAAATGCTCCAATTGAGCTAATTAGCTTATTGTGAGAATATTACAAACGTCTGACAAAACTGAAAAATGTAAATTTCCAATTTCAACTAAATATGCTAGAAATGCTCCAATTGAGCTAATTAGCTTATTGTGAGAATATTACAAACGTCTGACAAAACTGAAAAATGTAAATTTCCAATTTCAACCAAACATGCTAGAAATGCTCCAATTGAGCTAATTAGCTTATTGTGAGAATATTGCAATTGTTTGACAAAAGTGAAAAATGTAAATTTCCAATTTCAACCAAACATGCTAGAAATGCTCCAATTGAGCTAATTAGCTTATTGTGAGAATATTACAAGCGTCTGACAAAACTGAAAAATGTAAACTTCCAATTTCAACCAAACATGCTAGAAATGCTCCAATTGAGCTAATTAGCTTATTGTGAGAATATTGCAATTGTATGACAAAAGCGAAAATGTAAATTTCCAATTTCAACCAAACATGCTAGAAATGCTCCAATTGAGCTAATTAGCTTATTGTGAGAATATTACAAACGTCTGACAAAAGTGAAAAATGTAAATTTCCAATTTCAACCAAACATGCTAGAAATGCTCCAATTGAGCTAATTAGCTTATTGTGAGAATATTACAAACGTCTGACAAAACTGAAAAATGTAAATTTCCAATTTCAACCAAACATGCTAGAAATGCTCCAATTGAGCTAATTAGCTTATTGTGAGAATGTTACAAACGTCTGACAAAACTGAAAAATGTAAATTGCCAATTTCAACCAAACATGCTACAAATGCTCCAATTGAGCTAATTAGCTTATTGTGAGAATATTGCAATTGTCTGGCAAAAGCGAAAAATGTAAATTTACAATTTCAACCAAACATGCTAGAAATGCTCCAATTGAGCTAATTAGCTTATTGTGAGAATATTACAAACGTCTGACAAAACTGAAAAATGTAAATTTCCAATTTCAACCAAACATGCTAGAAATGCTCCAATTGAGCTAATTAGCTTATTGTGAGAATATTGCAATTGTTTGACAAAAGTGAAAAATGTAAATTTCCAATTTCAACCAAACATGCTAGAAATGCTCCAATTGAGCTAATTAGCTTATTGTGAGAATATTACAAGCGTCTGACAAAAGTGAAAAATGTAAATTTCCAATTTCAACCAAACATGCTAGAAATGCTCCAATTGAGCTAATTAGCTTATTGTGAGAATGTTACAAACGTCTGACAAAACTGAAAAATGTAAATTGCCAATTTCAACCAAACATGCTACAAATGCTCCAATTGAGCTAATTAGCTTATTGTGAGAATATTGCAATTGTCTGGCAAAAGCGAAAAATGTAAATTTACAATTTCAACCAAACATGCTAGAAATGCTCCAATTGAGCTAATTAGCTTATTGTGAGAATATTACAAACGTCTGACAAAACTAAAAAATGTAAAATGCCAATTTCAACCAAACATGCTAGAAATGCTCCAATTGAGCTAATTAGCTTATTGTGAGAATATTGCAATTGTCTGACAAAAGCGAAAAATGTAAATTTCCAATTTCAACCAAACATGCTAGAAATGTTCCAATTGAGCTAATTAGCTCATTGTGAGAATATTACAAACGTCTGATGAAAGTAAAAAATGTAAATTTCTGATTTCAACCAAACATGCTAAAAATGCTCCAATTGAGCTAATTAGCTTATTGTGAGAATATTATAAACGTCTGACAAAACTGAAAAATGTAAATTTCCAATTTCAACCAAACATGCTAGAAAGGCTCCAATTGAGCTAATTAGCTTATTGTGAGAATATTGCAATTGTCTGACAAAAGTGAAAAATGTAAATTTCCAATTTCAACCAAACATGCTAAAAATGCTCCAATTGAGCTAATTAGCTTATTGTGAGAATATTACAAACGTCTGACAAAAGTAAAAAATGTAAATTTCTAATTTCAACCAAACATGCTAGAAATGCTCCAATTGAGCTAATTAGCTTATTGTGAGAATATTACAAACGTCTGACAAAACTGAAAAATAGAAATTTCCAATTTCAACCAAACATGCTAGAAAGGCTCCAATTGAGCTAATTAGCTTATTGTGAGAATATTGCAATTGTCTGACAAAAGTGAAAAATGTAAATTTCCAATTTCAACCAAACATGCTAGAAATGCTCCAATTGAGCTAATTAGCTTATTGTGAGAATATTACAAACGTCTGACAAAAGTGAAAAATGTAAATTTCCAATTTCAACCAAACATGCTAGAAATGCTCAAATTGAGCTAATTAGCTTATTGTGAGAATATTACAAACGTCCGACAAAAGTGAAAAATGTAAATTTCCAATTTCAACCAAACATGCTAGAAATGCTCCAATTGAGCTAATTAGCTTATTGTGAGAATATTACAAACGTCTGACAAAACTGAAAAATGTAAAATGCCAATTTCAACCAAACATGCTAGAAATGCTCCAATTGAGCTAATTAGCTTATTGTGAGAATATTACAAACGTCTGACCAAACTGAAAAATGTAAATTTCTAATTTCAACTAAATATGCTAGAAATGCTCCAATTGAGCTAATTAGCTTATTGTGAGAATATTACAAACGTCTGACAAAACTGAAAAATGTAAATTGCCAATTTCAACCAAACATGCTAGAAATGCTCCAATTGAGCTAATTAGCTTATTGTGAGAATATTGCAATTGTTTGACAAAAGTGAAAAATGTAAATTTCCAATTTCAACCAAACATGCTAGAAATGCTCCAATTGAGCTAATTAGCTTATTGTGAGAATATTACAAACGTCTGACAAAACTGAAAAATGTAAACTTCCAATTTCAACCAAACATGCTAGAAATGCTCCAATTGAGCTAATTAGCTTATTGTGAGAATATTGCAATTGTATGACAAAAGCGAAAATGTAAATTTCCAATTTCAACCAAACATGCTAGAAATGCTCCAATTGAGCTAATTAGCTTATTGTGAGAATATTACAAACGTCTGACAAAAGTGAAAAATGTAAATTTCCAATTTCAACCAAACATGCTAGAAATGCTCCAATTGAGCTAATTAGCTTATTGTGAGAATATTACAAACGTCTGACAAAACTGAAAAATGTAAATTGCCAATTTCAACCAAACATGCTAGAAATGCTCCAATTGAGCTAATTAGCTTATTGTGAGAATGTTACAAACGTCTGACAAAACTGAAAAATGTAAATTGCCAATTTCAACCAAACATGCTACAAATGCTCCAATTGAGCTAATTAGCTTATTGTGAGAATATTGCAATTGTCTGACAAAAGCGAAAAATGTAAATTTACAATTTCAACCAAACATGCTAGAAATGCTCCAATTGAGCTAATTAGCTTATTGTGAGAATATTACAAACGTCTGACAAAACTGAAAAATGTAAAATGCCAATTTCAACCAAACATGCTAGAAATGCTCCAATTGAGCTAATTAGCTTATTGTGAGAATATTGCAATTGTCTGACAAAAGCGAAAAATGTAAATTTCCAATTTCAACCAAACATGCTAGAAATGCTCCAATTGAGCTAATTAGCTTATTGATAGAATATTGCAATTGTCTGACAAAACTGAAAAATGTAAATTTCCAATTTCAACCAAACATGCTAGAAATGCTCCAATTGAGCTAATTAGCTTATTGTGAGAATATTACAAACGTCTGAAAAAACTGAAAAATGTAAATTTCCAATTTCAACCAAACATGCTAGAAATGCTCCAATTGAGCTAATTAGCTTATTGTGAGAATATTACAAACGTCTGACAAAAGTAAAAAATGTAAATTTCTGATTTCAACCAAACATGCTAGAATTGCTCCAATTGAGCTAATTAGCTTATTGTGAGAATATTACAAACGTCTGACAAAACTGAAAAATGTAAATTTCCAATTTTAACCAAACATGCTAGAAATGCTCCAATTGAGCTAATTAGCTTATTGTGAGAATATTGCAATTGTCTGACAAAAGTGAAAAATGTAAATTTCCAATTTCAACCAAACATGCTAGAAATGTTCCAATTGAGCTAATTAGCTTATTGTGAGAATATTGCAATTGTCTGACAAAAGTGAAAAATGTAAATTTCCAATTTCAACCAAACATGCTAGAAATGCTCCAATTGAGCTAATTAGCTTATTGTGAGAATATTACAAACGTCTGACAAAACTGAAAAATGTAAATTTCCAATTTCAACCAAACATGCTAGAAATGCTCCAATTGAGCTAATTAGCTTATTGTGAGAATATTACAAACGTCTGACAAAACTGAAAAATGTAAATTTCCAATTTCAACTAAATATGCTAGAAATGCTCCAATTGAGCTAATTAGCTTATTGTGAGAATATTACAAACGTCTGACAAAACTGAAAAATGTAAATTTCCAATTTCAACCAAACATGCTAGAAATGCTCCAATTGAGCTAATTAGCTTATTGTGAGAATATTACAAACGTCTGACAAAACTGAAAAATGTAAATTTCCAATTTCAACCAAACATGCTAGAAATGCTCCAATTGAGCTAATTAGCTTATTGTGAGAATATTACAAACGTCTGAAAAAACTGAAAAATGTAAATTTCCAATTTCAACCAAACATGCTAGAAATGCTCCAATTGAGCTAATTAGCTTATTGTGAGAATATCACAAACGTCTGACAAAACTGAAAAATGTAAATTTCCAATTTCAACCAAACATGCTAGAATTGCTCCAATTGAGCTAATTAGCTTATTGTGAGAATATTACAAACGTCTGACAAAACTGAAAAATGTAAATTTCCAATTTTAACCAAACATGCTAGAAATGCTCCAATTGAGCTAATTAGCTTATTGTGAGAATATTGCAATTGTCTGACAAAAGTGAAAAATGTAAATTTCCAATTTCAACCAAACATGCTAGAAATGTTCCAATTGAGCTAATTAGCTTATTGTGAGAATATTGCAATTGTCTGACAAAAGTGAAAAATGTAAATTTCCAATTTCAACCAAACATGCTAGAAATGCTCCAATTGAGCTAATTAGCTTATTGTGAGAATATTACAAACGTCTGACAAAACTGAAAAATGTAAATTTCCAATTTCAACCAAACATGCTAGAAATGCTCCAATTGAGCTAATTAGCTTATTGTGAGAATATTACAAACGTCTGACAAAACTGAAAAATGTAAATTTCCAATTTCAACTAAATATGCTAGAAATGCTCCAATTGAGCTAATTAGCTTATTGTGAGAATATTACAAACGTCTGACAAAACTGAAAAATGTAAATTTCCAATTTCAACCAAACATGCTAGAAATGCTCCAATTGAGCTAATTAGCTTATTGTGAGAATATTACAAACGTCTGACAAAACTGAAAAATGTAAATTTCCAATTTCAACCAAACATGCTAGAAATGCTCCAATTGAGCTAATTAGCTTATTGTGAGAATGTTAAAAACGTCTGACAAAACTGAAAAATGTAAATTGCCAATTTCAACCAAACATGCTACAAATGCTCCAATTGAGCTAATTAGCTTATTGTGAGAATATTGCAATTGTCTGGCAAAAGCGAAAAATGTAAATTTACAATTTCAACCAAACATGCTAGAAATGCTCCAATTGAGCTAATTAGCTTATTGTGAGAATATTACAAACGTCTGACAAAACTGAAAAATGTAAATTTCCAATTTCAACCAAACATGCTAGAAATGCTCCAATTGAGCTAATTAGCTTATTGTGAGAATATTGCAATTGTCTGACAAAAGCGAAAAATGTAAATTTCCAATTTCAACCAAACATGCTAGAAATGTTCCAATTGAGCTAATTAGCTCATTGTGAGAATATTACAAACGTCTGACGAAAGTAAAAAATGTAAATTTCTGATTTCAACCAAACATGCTAAAAATGCTCCAATTGAGCTAATTAGCTTATTGTGAGAATATTACAAACGTCTGACAAAACTGAAAAATGTAAATTTCCAATTTCAACCAAACATGCTAGAAAGGCTCCAATTGAGCTAATTAGCTTATTGTGAGAATATTGCAATTGTCTGACAAAAGTGAAAAATGTAAATTTCCAATTTCAACCAAACATGCTAGAAATGCTCCAATTGAGCTAATTAGCTTATTGTGAGAATATTACAAACGTCTGACAAAAGTAAAAAATGTAAATTTCTGATTTCAACCAAACATGCTAGAAATGCTCCAATTGAGCTAATTAGCTTATTGTGAGAATATTACAAACGTCTGACAAAACTGAAAAAGAGAAATTTCCAATTTCAACCAAACATGCTAGAAAGGCTCCAATTGAGCTAATTAGCTTATTGTGAGAATATTGCAATTGTCTGACAAAAGTGAAAAATGTAAATTTCCAATTTCAACCAAACATGCTAGAAATGCTCCAATTGAGCTAATTAGCTTATTGTGAGAATATTACAAACCTCTGACAAAAGTGAAAAATGTAAATTTCCAATTTCAACCAAACATGCTAGAAATGCTCAAATTGAGCTAATTGCTTATTGTGAGAATATTACAAACGTCCGACAAAAGTGAAAAATGTAAATTTCCAATTTCAACCAAACATGCTAGAAATGCTCAAATTGAGCTTATTAGCTTATTGTGAGAATATTACAAACGTCTGACAAAACTGAAAAATGTAAATTTCCAATTTCAACCAAACATGCTAGAAATGCTCCAATTGAGCTAATTAGCTTATTGTGAGAATATTACAAACGTCTGACAAAAGTGAAAAATGTAAATTTCCAATTTCAACCAAACATGCTAGAAATGCTCCAATTGAGCTAATTAGCTTATTGTGAGAATATTGCAATTGTATGACAAAAGCGAAAATGTAAATTTCCAATTTCAACCAAACATGCTAGAAATGCTCCAATTGAGCTAATTAGCTTATTGTGAGAATATTACAAACGTCTGACAAAAGTGAAAAATGTAAATTTCCAATTTCAACCAAACATGCTAGAAATGCTCCAATTGAGCTAATTAGCTTATTGTGAGAATATTACAAACGTCTGACAAAACTGAAAAATGTAAATTGCCAATTTCAACCAAACATGCTAGAAATGCTCCAATTGAGCTAATTAGCTTATTGTGAGAATGTTACAAACGTCTGACAAAACTGAAAAATGTAAATTGCCAATTTCAACCAAACATGCTACAAATGCTCCAATTGAGCTAATTAGCTTATTGTGAGAATATTGCAATTGTCTGACAAAAGCGAAAAATGTAAATTTCCAATTTCAACCAAACATGCTAGAAATGCTCCAATTGAGCTAATTAGCTTATTGTGAGAATGTTACAAACGTCTGACAAAACTGAAAAATGTAAATTGCCAATTTCAACCAAACATGCTACAAATGCTCCAATTGAGCTAATTAGCTTATTGTGAGAATATTGCAATTGTCTGACAAAAGCGAAAAATGTAAATTTTACAATTTCAACCAAACATGCTAGAAATGCTCCAATTGAGCTAATTAACTTATTGTGAGAATATTACAAACGTCTGACAAAACTGAAAAATGTAAAATGCCAATTTCAACCAAACATGCTAGAAAGGCTCCAATTGAGCTAATTAGCTTATTGTGAGAATATTACAAACGTCTGACAAAACTGAAAAATAGAAATTTCCAATTTCAACCAAACATGCTAGAAAGGCTCCAATTGAGCTAATTAGCTTATTGTGAGAATATTGCAATTGTCTGACAAAAGTGAAAAATGTAAATTTCCAATTTCAACCAAACATGCTAGAAATGCTCCAATTGAGCTAATTAGCTTATTGTGAGAATATTACAAACGTCTGACAAAAGTAAAAAATGTAAATTTCTGATTTCAACCAAACATGCTAGAAATGCTCCAATTGAGCTAATTAGCTTATTGTGAGAATATTACAAACGTCTGACAAAACTGAAAAATAGAAATTCCCAATTTCAACCAAACATGCTAGAAAGGCTCCAATTGAGCTAATTAGCTTATTGTGAGAATATTGCAATTGTCTGACAAAAGTTAAAAATGTAAATTTCCAATTTCAACCAAACATGCTAGAAATGCTCCAATTGAGCTAATTAGCTTATTGTGAGAATATTACAAACGTCTGACAAAAGTGAAAAATGTAAATTTCCAATTTCAACCAAACATGCTAGAAATGCTCCAATTGAGCTAATTAGCTTATTGTGAGAATATTACAAACGTCCGACAAAATTGAAAAATGTAAATTTCCAATTTCAACCAAACATGCTAGAAATGCTCAAATTGAGCTTATTAGCTTATTGTGAGAATATTACAAACGTCTGACAAAACTGAAAAATGTAAATTTCCAATTTCAACCAAACATGCTAGAAATGCTCCAATTGAGCTAATTAGCTTATTGTGAGAATATTACAAACGTCTGACCAAACTGAAAAATGTAAATTTCCAATTTCAACCAAACAAGCTAGAAATGCTCCAATTGAGCTAATTAGCTTATTGTGAGAATATCACAAACGTCTGACAAAACTGAAAATTAGAAATTTCCAATTTCAACCAAACATGCTAGAAATGCTCCAATTGAGCTAATTAGCTTATTGATAGAATATTGCAATTGTCTGACAAAACTGAAAAATGTAAATTTCCAATTTCAACCAAACATGCTAGAAATGCTCCAATTGAGCTAATTAGCTTATTGTTAGAATATTACAAACGTCTGACAAAAGTGAAAAATGTAAATTTCCAATTTCAACCAAACATGCTAGAAATGCTCCAATTGAGCTAATTAGCTTATTGTGAGAATATTACAAACGTCTGACAAAAGTGAAAAATGTAAATTTCCAATTTCAACCAAACATGCTAGAAATGCTCCAATTGAGCTAATTAGCTTATTGTGAGAATATTACAAACGTCTGACAAAAGTAAAAAATGTAAATTTCTGATTTCAACCAAACATGCTAGAATTGCTCCAATTGAGCTAATTAGCTTATTGTGAGAATATTACAAACGTCTGACAAAACTGAAAAATGTAAATTTCCAATTTCAACCAAACATGCTAGAAATGCTCCAATTGAGCTAGTTAGCTTATTGTGAGAATATTGCAATTGTCTGACAAAAGTGAAAAATGTAAATTTTCAATTTCAACCAAACATGCTAGAAATGCTCCAATTGAGCTAATTAGCTTATTGTGAGAATATTACAAACGTCCCACAAAAGTGAAAAATGTAAATTTCCAATTTCAACCAAACATGCTAGAAATGCTCCAATTGAGCTAATTAGCTTATTGTGAGAATATTACAAACGTCTGACAAAAGTGAAAAATGTAAATTTCCAATTTCAACCAAACATGCTAGAAATGCTCCAATTGAGCTAATTAGCTTATTGTGAGAATATTACAAACGTCTGACAAAAGTAAAAAATGTAAATTTCTGATTTCAACCAAACATGCTAGAATTGCTCCAATTGAGCTAATTAGCTTATTGTGAGAATATTACAAACGTCTGACAAAACTGAAAAATGTAAATTTCCAATTTCAACCAAACATGCTAGAAATGCTCCAATTGAGCTAGTTAGCTTATTGTGAGAATATTGCAATTGTCTGACAAAAGTGAAAAATGTAAATTTTCAATTTCAACCAAACATGCTAGAAATGCTCCAATTGAGCTAATTAGCTTATTGTGAGAATATTACAAACGTCCCACAAAAGTGAAAAATGTAAATTTCCAATTTCAACCAAACATGCTAGAAATGCTCCAATTGAGCTAATTAGCTTATTGTGAGAATATTACAAACGTCTGACAAAACTGAAAAATGTAAATTTCCAATTTCAACCAAACATGCTAGAAATGCTCCAATTGAGCTAATTAGCTTATTGTGAGAATATTACAAACGTCTGACAAAACTGAAAAATGTAAATTTCCAATTTCAACCAAACAAGCTAGAAATGCTCCAATTGAGCTAATTAGCTTATTGTGAGAATATTACAAACGTCTGACAAAAGTGAAAAATGTAAATTTCCAATTTCAACCAAACATGCTAGAAATGCTCCAATTGAGCTAATTAGCTTATTGTGAGAATATTACAAACGTCCGACAAAAGTGAAAAATGTAAATTTCCAATTTCAACCAAACATGCTAGAAATGCTCAAATTGAGCTTATTAGCTTATTGTGAGAATATTACAAACGTCTGACAAAACTGAAAAATGTAAATTTCCAATTTCAACCAAACATGCTAGAAATGCTCCAATTGAGCTAATTAGCTTATTGTGAGAATATTACAAACGTCTGACCAAACTGAAAAATGTAAATTTCCAATTTCAACCAAACAAGCTAGAAATGCTCCAATTGAGCTAATTAGCTTATTGTGAGAATATTACAAACGTCCGACAAAAGTGAAAAATGTAAATTTCCAATTTCAACCAAACATGCTAGAAATGCTCAAATTGAGCTTATTAGCTTATTGTGAGAATATTACAAACGTCTGACAAAACTGAAAAATGTAAATTTCCAATTTCAACCAAACATGCTAGAAATGCTCCAATTGAGCTAATTAGCTTATTGTGAGAATATTACAAACGTCTGACCAAACTGAAAAATGTAAATTTCCAATTTCAACCAAACAAGCTAGAAATGCTCCAATTGAGCTAATTAGCTTATTGTGAGAATATCACAAACGTCTGACAAAACTGAAAATTAGAAATTTCCAATTTCAACCAAACATGCTAGAAATGCTCCAATTGAGCTAATTAGCTTATTGATAGAATATTGCAATTGTCTGACAAAACTGAAAAATGTAAATTTCCAATTTCAACCAAACATGCTAGAAATGCTCCAATTGAGCTAATTAGCTAATTGTTAGAATATTACAAACGTCTGACAAAAGTGAAAAATGTAAATTTCCAATTTCAACCAAACATGCTAGAAATGCTCCAATTGAGCTAATTAGCTTATTGTGAGAATATTACAAACGTCTGACAAAACTGAAAAATGTAAATTTCCAATTTCAACCAAACATGCTAGAAATGCTCCAATTGAGCTAATTAGCTTATTGTGAGAATATTACAAACGTCTGACAAAACTGAAAAATGTAAATTTCCAATTTCAACCAAACAAGCTAGAAATGCTCCAATTGAGCTAATTAGCTTATTGTGAGAATATCACAAACGTCTGACAAAACTGAAAATTAGAAATTTCCAATTTCAACCAAACATGCTAGAAATGCTCCAATTGAGCTAATTAGCTTATTGTTAGAATATTACAAACGTCTGACAAAAGTGAAAAATGTAAATTTCCAATTTCAACCAAACATGCTAGAAATGCTCCAATTGAGCTAATTAGCTTATTGTGAAAATATTACAAACGTCTGACAAAAGTGAAAAATGTAAATTTCCAATTTCAACCAAACATGCTAGAAATGCTCCAATTGAGCTAATTAGCTTATTGTGAGAATATTACAAACGTCTGACAAAAGTAAAAAATGTAAATTTCTGATTTCAACCAAACATGCTAGAATTGCTCCAATTGAGCTAATTAGCTTATTGTGAGAATATTACAAACGTCTGACAAAACTGAAAAATGTAAATTTCCAATTTCAACCAAACATGCTAGAAATGCTCCAATTGAGCTAGTTAGCTTATTGTGAGAATATTGCAATTGTCTGACAAAAGTGAAAAATGTAAATTTTCAATTTCAACCAAACATGCTAGAAATGCTCCAATTGAGCTAATTAGCTTATTGTGAGAATATTACAAACGTCTGACAAAAGTGAAAAATGTAAATTTCCAATTTCAACCAAACATGCTAGAAATGCTCCAATTGAGCTAATTAGCTTATTGTGAGAATATTACAAACGTCTGACAAAACTGAAAAATGTAAATTTCCAATTTCAACCAAACATGCTAGAAATGCTCCAATTGAGCTAATTAGCTTATTGTGAGAATATTACAAACGTCTGACAAAACTGAAAAATGTAAATTTCCAATTTCAACCAAACAAGCTAGAAATGCTCCAATTGAGCTAATTAGCTTATTGTGAGAATATTACAAACGTCTGACAAAACTGAAAAATAGAAATTTCCAATTTCAACCAAACATGCTAGAAATGCTCCAATTGAGCTAATTAGCTTATTGATAGAATATTGCAATTGTCTGACAAAACTGAAAAATGTAAATTTCCAATTTCAACCAAACATGCTAGAAATGCTCCAATTGAGCTAATTAGCTAATTGTTAGAATATTACAAACGTCTGACAAAAGTGAAAAATGTAAATTTCCAATTTCAACCAAACATGCTAGAAATGCTCCAATTGAGCTAATTAGCTTATTGTGAGAATATTACAAACGTCTGACAAAACTGAAAAATGTAAATTTCCAATTTCAACCAAACATGCTAGAAATGCTCCAATTGAGCTAATTAGCTTATTGTGAGAATATTACAAACGTCTGACAAAACTGAAAAATGTAAATTTCCAATTTCAACCAAACATGCTAGAAATGCTCCAATTGAGCTAATTAGCTTATTGTGAGAATATTACAAACGTCTGACAAAACTGAAAAATGTAAAATGCCAATTTCAACCAAACATGCTAGAAATGCTCCAATTGAGCTAATTAGCTTATTGTGAGAATATTGCAATTGTCTGACAAAAGCGAAAAATGTAAATTTCCAATTTCAACCAAACATGCTAGAAATGCTCCAATTGAGCTAATTAGCTTATTGATAGAATATTGCAATTGTCTGACAAAACTGAAAAATGTAAATTTCCAATTTCAACCAAACATGCTAGAAATGCTCCAATTGAGCTAATTAGCTTATTGTGAGAATATTACAAACGTCTGAAAAAACTGAAAAATGTAAATTTCCAATTTCAACCAAACATGCTAGAAATGCTCCAATTGAGCTAATTAGCTTATTGTGAGAATATTACAAACGTCTGACAAAAGTAAAAAATGTAAATTTCTGATTTCAACCAAACATGCTAGAATTGCTCCAATTGAGCTAATTAGCTTATTGTGAGAATATTACAAACGTCTGACAAAACTGAAAAATGTAAATTTCCAATTTTAACCAAACATGCTAGAAATGCTCCAATTGAGCTAATTAGCTTATTGTGAGAATATTGCAATTGTCTGACAAAAGTGAAAAATGTAAATTTCCAATTTCAACCAAACATGCTAGAAATGTTCCAATTGAGCTAATTAGCTTATTGTGAGAATATTGCAATTGTCTGACAAAAGTGAAAAATGTAAATTTCCAATTTCAACCAAACATGCTAGAAATGCTCCAATTGAGCTAATTAGCTTATTGTGAGAATATTACAAACGTCTGACAAAACTGAAAAATGTAAATTTCCAATTTCAACCAAACATGCTAGAAATGCTCCAATTGAGCTAATTAGCTTATTGTGAGAATATTACAAACGTCTGACAAAACTGAAAAATGTAAATTTCCAATTTCAACTAAATATGCTAGAAATGCTCCAATTGAGCTAATTAGCTTATTGTGAGAATATTACAAACGTCTGACAAAACTGAAAAATGTAAATTTCCAATTTCAACCAAACATGCTAGAAATGCTCCAATTGAGCTAATTAGCTTATTGTGAGAATATTACAAACGTCTGACAAAACTGAAAAATGTAAATTTCCAATTTCAACCAAACATGCTAGAAATGCTCCAATTGAGCTAATTAGCTTATTGTGAGAATATTACAAACGTCTGAAAAAACTGAAAAATGTAAATTTCCAATTTCAACCAAACATGCTAGAAATGCTCCAATTGAGCTAATTAGCTTATTGTGAGAATATTACAAACGTCTGACAAAACTGAAAAATGTAAATTTCCAATTTCAACCAAACATGCTAGAATTGCTCCAATTGAGCTAATTAGCTTATTGTGAGAATATTACAAACGTCTGACAAAACTGAAAAATGTAAATTTCCAATTTTAACCAAACATGCTAGAAATGCTCCAATTGAGCTAATTAGCTTATTGTGAGAATATTGCAATTGTCTGACAAAAGTGAAAAATGTAAATTTCCAATTTCAACCAAACATGCTAGAAATGTTCCAATTGAGCTAATTAGCTTATTGTGAGAATATTGCAATTGTCTGACAAAAGTGAAAAATGTAAATTTCCAATTTCAACCAAACATGCTAGAAATGCTCCAATTGAGCTAATTAGCTTATTGTGAGAATATTACAAACGTCTGACAAAACTGAAAAATGTAAATTTCCAATTTCAACCAAACATGCTAGAAATGCTCCAATTGAGCTAATTAGCTTATTGTGAGAATATTACAAACGTCTGACAAAACTGAAAAATGTAAATTTCCAATTTCAACTAAATATGCTAGAAATGCTCCAATTGAGCTAATTAGCTTATTGTGAGAATATTACAAACGTCTGACAAAACTGAAAAATGTAAATTTCCAATTTCAACCAAACATGCTAGAAATGCTCCAATTGAGCTAATTAGCTTATTGTGAGAATATTACAAACGTCTGACAAAACTGAAAAATGTAAATTTCCAATTTCAACCAAACATGCTAGAAATGCTCCAATTGAGCTAATTAGCTTATTGTGAGAATGTTACAAACGTCTGACAAAACTGAAAAATGTAAATTGCCAATTTCAACCAAACATGCTACAAATGCTCCAATTGAGCTAATTAGCTTATTGTGAGAATATTGCAATTGTCTGGCAAAAGCGAAAAATGTAAATTTACAATTTCAACCAAACATGCTAGAAATGCTCCAATTGAGCTAATTAGCTTATTGTGAGAATATTACAAACGTCTGACAAAACTGAAAAATGTAAATTTCCAATTTCAACCAAACATGCTAGAAATGCTCCAATTGAGCTAATTAGCTTATTGTGAGAATATTGCAATTGTCTGACAAAAGCGAAAAATGTAAATTTCCAATTTCAACCAAACATGCTAGAAATGTTCCAATTGAGCTAATTAGCTCATTGTGAGAATATTACAAACGTCTGACGAAAGTAAAAAATGTAAATTTCTGATTTCAACCAAACATGCTAAAAATGCTCCAATTGAGCTAATTAGCTTATTGTGAGAATATTACAAACGTCTGACAAAACTGAAAAATGTAAATTTCCAATTTCAACCAAACATGCTAGAAAGGCTCCAATTGAGCTAATTAGCTTATTGTGAGAATATTGCAATTGTCTGACAAAAGTGAAAAATGTAAATTTCCAATTTCAACCAAACATGCTAGAAATGCTCCAATTGAGCTAATTAGCTTATTGTGAGAATATTACAAACGTCTGACAAAAGTAAAAAATGTAAATTTCTGATTTCAACCAAACATGCTAGAAATGCTCCAATTGAGCTAATTAGCTTATTGTGAGAATATTACAAACGTCTGACAAAACTGAAAAAGAGAAATTTCCAATTTCAACCAAACATGCTAGAAAGGCTCCAATTGAGCTAATTAGCTTATTGTGAGAATATTGCAATTGTCTGACAAAAGTGAAAAATGTAAATTTCCAATTTCAACCAAACATGCTAGAAATGCTCCAATTGAGCTAATTAGCTTATTGTGAGAATATTACAAACGTCTGACAAAACTGAAAAATGTAAATTTCCAATTTCAACCAAACATGCTAGAAATGCTCCAATTGAGCTAATTAGCTTATTGTGAGAATATTACAAACGTCTGACAAAACTGAAAAATGTAAATTTCCAATTTCAACCAAACATGCTAGAAATGCTCCAATTGAGCTAATTAGCTTATTGTGAGAATATTACAAACGTCTGACAAAAGTGAAAAATGTAAATTTCCAATTTCAACCAAACATGCTAGAAATGCTCCAATTGAGCTAATTAGCTTATTGTGAGAATATTGCAATTGTATGACAAAAGCGAAAATGTAAATTTCCAATTTCAACCAAACATGCTAGAAATGCTCCAATTGAGCTAATTAGCTTATTGTGAGAATATTACAAACGTCTGACAAAAGTGAAAAATGTAAATTTCCAATTTCAACCAAACATGCTAGAAATGCTCCAATTGAGCTAATTAGCTTATTGTGAGAATATTACAAACGTCTGACAAAACTGAAAAATGTAAATTGCCAATTTCAACCAAACATGCTAGAAATGCTCCAATTGAGCTAATTAGCTTATTGTGAGAATGTTACAAACGTCTGACAAAACTGAAAAATGTAAATTGCCAATTTCAACCAAACATGCTACAAATGCTCCAATTGAGCTAATTAGCTTATTGTGAGAATATTGCAATTGTCTGACAAAAGCGAAAAATGTAAATTTCCAATTTCAACCAAACATGCTAGAAATGCTCCAATTGAGCTAATTAGCTTATTGTGAGAATGTTACAAACGTCTGACAAAACTGAAAAATGTAAATTGCCAATTTCAACCAAACATGCTACAAATGCTCCAATTGAGCTAATTAGCTTATTGTGAGAATATTGCAATTGTCTGACAAAAGCGAAAAATGTAAATTTTACAATTTCAACCAAACATGCTAGAAATGCTCCAATTGAGCTAATTAGCTTATTGTGAGAATATTACAAACGTCTGACAAAACTGAAAAATGTAAATTTCCAATTTCAACCAAACATGCTAGAAATGCTCCAATTGAGCTAATTAGCTTATTGTGAGAATATTACAAACGTCTGACAAAACTGAAAAATGTAAAATGCCAATTTCAACCAAACATGCTAGAAATGCTCCAATTGAGCTAATTAGCTTATTGTGAGAATATTGCAATTGTCTGACAAAAGCGAAAAATGTAAATTTCCAATTTCAACCAAACATGCTAGAAATGCTCCAATTGAGCTAATTAGCTTATTGATAGAATATTGCAATTGTCTGACAAAACTGAAAAATGTAAATTTCCAATTTCAACCAAACATGCTAGAAATGCTCCAATTGAGCTAATTAGCTTATTGTGAGAATATTACAAACGTCCGAAAAAACTGAAAAATGTAAATTTCCAATTTCAACCAAACATGCTAGAAATGCTCCAATTGAGCTAATTAGCTTATTGTGAGAATATTACAAACGTCTGACAAAAGTAAAAAATGTAAATTTCTGATTTCAACCAAACATGCTAGAATTGCTCCAATTGAGCTAATTAGCTTATTGTGAGAATATTACAAACGTCTGACAAAACTGAAAAATGTAAATTTCCAATTTTAACCAAACATGCTAGAAATGCTCCAATTGAGCTAATTAGCTTATTGTGAGAATATTGCAATTGTCTGACAAAAGTGAAAAATGTAAATTTCCAATTTCAACCAAACATGCTAGAAATGTTCCAATTGAGCTAATTAGCTTATTGTGAGAATATTGCAATTGTCTGACAAAAGTGAAAAATGTAAATTTCCAATTTCAACCAAACATGCTAGAAATGCTCCAATTGAGCTAATTAGCTTATTGTGAGAATATTACAAACGTCTGACAAAACTGAAAAATGTAAATTTCCAATTTCAACCAAACATGCTAGAAATGCTCCAATTGAGCTAATTAGCTTATTGTGAGAATATTACAAACGTCTGACAAAACTGAAAAATGTAAATTTCCAATTTCAACTAAATATGCTAGAAATGCTCCAATTGAGCTAATTAGCTTATTGTGAGAATATTACAAACGTCTGACAAAACTGAAAAATGTAAATTTCCAATTTCAACCAAACATGCTAGAAATGCTCCAATTGAGCTAATTAGCTTATTGTGAGAATATTACAAACGTCTGACAAAACTGAAAAATGTAAATTTCCAATTTCAACCAAACATGCTAGAAATGCTCCAATTGAGCTAATTAGCTTATTGTGAGAATATTACAAACGTCTGAAAAAACTGAAAAATGTAAATTTCCAATTTCAACCAAACATGCTAGAAATGCTCCAATTGAGCTAATTAGCTTATTGTGAGAATATTACAAACGTCTGACAAAACTGAAAAATGTAAATTTCCAATTTCAACCAAACATGCTAGAATTGCTCCAATTGAGCTAATTAGCTTATTGTGAGAATATTACAAACGTCTGACAAAACTGAAAAATGTAAATTTCCAATTTTAACCAAACATGCTAGAAATGCTCCAATTGAGCTAATTAGCTTATTGTGAGAATATTGCAATTGTCTGACAAAAGTGAAAAATGTAAATTTCCAATTTCAACCAAACATGCTAGAAATGTTCCAATTGAGCTAATTAGCTTATTGTGAGAATATTACAAACGTCTGACAAAACTGAAAAATGTAAATTTCCAATTTCAACCAAACATGCTAGAAATGCTCCAATTGAGCTAATTAGCTTATTGTGAGAATATTACAAACGTCTGACAAAACTGAAAAATGTAAATTTCCAATTTCAACTAAATATGCTAGAAATGCTCCAATTGAGCTAATTAGCTTATTGTGAGAATATTACAAACGTCTGACAAAACTGAAAAATGTAAATTTCCAATTTCAACCAAACATGCTAGAAATGCTCCAATTGAGCTAATTAGCTTATTGTGAGAATATTACAAACGTCTGACAAAACTGAAAAATGTAAATTTCCAATTTCAACCAAACATGCTAGAAATGCTCCAATTGAGCTAATTAGCTTATTGTGAGAATGTTACAAACGTCTGACAAAACTGAAAAATGTAAATTGCCAATTTCAACCAAACATGCTACAAATGCTCCAATTGAGCTAATTAGCTTATTGTGAGAATATTGCAATTGTCTGGCAAAAGCGAAAAATGTAAATTTACAATTTCAACCAAACATGCTAGAAATGCTCCAATTGAGCTAATTAGCTTATTGTGAGAATATTACAAACGTCTGACAAAACTGAAAAATGTAAATTTCCAATTTCAACCAAACATGCTAGAAATGCTCCAATTGAGCTAATTAGCTTATTGTGAGAATATTGCAATTGTCTGACAAAAGCGAAAAATGTAAATTTCCAATTTCAACCAAACATGCTAGAAATGTTCCAATTGAGCTAATTAGCTCATTGTGAGAATATTACAAACGTCTGACGAAAGTAAAAAATGTAAATTTCTGATTTCAACCAAACATGCTAAAAATGCTCCAATTGAGCTAATTAGCTTATTGTGAGAATATTACAAACGTCTGACAAAACTGAAAAATGTAAATTTCCAATTTCAACCAAACATGCTAGAAAGGCTCCAATTGAGCTAATTAGCTTATTGTGAGAATATTGCAATTGTCTGACAAAAGTGAAAAATGTAAATTTCCAATTTCAACCAAACATGCTAGAAATGCTCCAATTGAGCTAATTAGCTTATTGTGAGAATATTACAAACGTCTGACAAAAGTAAAAAATGTAAATTTCTGATTTCAACCAAACATGCTAGAAATGCTCCAATTGAGCTAATTAGCTTATTGTGAGAATATTACAAACGTCTGACAAAACTGAAAAAGAGAAATTTCCAATTTCAACCAAACATGCTAGAAAGGCTCCAATTGAGCTAATTAGCTTATTGTGAGAATATTGCAATTGTCTGACAAAAGTGAAAAATGTAAATTTCCAATTTCAACCAAACATGCTAGAAATGCTCCAATTGAGCTAATTAGCTTATTGTGAGAATATTACAAACCTCTGACAAAAGTGAAAAATGTAAATTTCCAATTTCAACCAAACATGCTAGAAATGCTCAAATTGAGCTAATTGCTTATTGTGAGAATATTACAAACGTCCGACAAAAGTGAAAAATGTAAATTTCCAATTTCAACCAAACATGCTAGAAATGCTCAAATTGAGCTTATTAGCTTATTGTGAGAATATTACAAACGTCTGACAAAACTGAAAAATGTAAATTTCCAATTTCAACCAAACATGCTAGAAATGCTCCAATTGAGCTAATTAGCTTATTGTGAGAATATTACAAACGTCTGACAAAAGTGAAAAATGTAAATTTCCAATTTCAACCAAACATGCTAGAAATGCTCCAATTGAGCTAATTAGCTTATTGTGAGAATATTGCAATTGTATGACAAAAGCGAAAATGTAAATTTCCAATTTCAACCAAACATGCTAGAAATGCTCCAATTGAGCTAATTAGCTTATTGTGAGAATATTACAAACGTCTGACAAAAGTGAAAAATGTAAATTTCCAATTTCAACCAAACATGCTAGAAATGCTCCAATTGAGCTAATTAGCTTATTGTGAGAATATTACAAACGTCTGACAAAACTGAAAAATGTAAATTGCCAATTTCAACCAAACATGCTAGAAATGCTCCAATTGAGCTAATTAGCTTATTGTGAGAATGTTACAAACGTCTGACAAAACTGAAAAATGTAAATTGCCAATTTCAACCAAACATGCTACAAATGCTCCAATTGAGCTAATTAGCTTATTGTGAGAATATTGCAATTGTCTGACAAAAGCGAAAAATGTAAATTTCCAATTTCAACCAAACATGCTAGAAATGCTCCAATTGAGCTAATTAGCTTATTGTGAGAATGTTACAAACGTCTGACAAAACTGAAAAATGTAAATTGCCAATTTCAACCAAACATGCTACAAATGCTCCAATTGAGCTAATTAGCTTATTGTGAGAATATTGCAATTGTCTGACAAAAGCGAAAAATGTAAATTTTACAATTTCAACCAAACATGCTAGAAATGCTCCAATTGAGCTAATTAACTTATTGTGAGAATATTACAAACGTCTGACAAAACTGAAAAATGTAAAATGCCAATTTCAACCAAACATGCTAGAAAGGCTCCAATTGAGCTAATTAGCTTATTGTGAGAATATTACAAACGTCTGACAAAACTGAAAAATAGAAATTTCCAATTTCAACCAAACATGCTAGAAAGGCTCCAATTGAGCTAATTAGCTTATTGTGAGAATATTGCAATTGTCTGACAAAAGTGAAAAATGTAAATTTCCAATTTCAACCAAACATGCTAGAAATGCTCCAATTGAGCTAATTAGCTTATTGTGAGAATATTACAAACGTCTGACAAAAGTAAAAAATGTAAATTTCTGATTTCAACCAAACATGCTAGAAATGCTCCAATTGAGCTAATTAGCTTATTGTGAGAATATTACAAACGTCTGACAAAACTGAAAAATAGAAATTCCCAATTTCAACCAAACATGCTAGAAAGGCTCCAATTGAGCTAATTAGCTTATTGTGAGAATATTGCAATTGTCTGACAAAAGTTAAAAATGTAAATTTCCAATTTCAACCAAACATGCTAGAAATGCTCCAATTGAGCTAATTAGCTTATTGTGAGAATATTACAAACGTCTGACAAAAGTGAAAAATGTAAATTTCCAATTTCAACCAAACATGCTAGAAATGCTCCAATTGAGCTAATTAGCTTATTGTGAGAATATTACAAACGTCCGACAAAATTGAAAAATGTAAATTTCCAATTTCAACCAAACATGCTAGAAATGCTCAAATTGAGCTTATTAGCTTATTGTGAGAATATTACAAACGTCTGACAAAACTGAAAAATGTAAATTTCCAATTTCAACCAAACATGCTAGAAATGCTCCAATTGAGCTAATTAGCTTATTGTGAGAATATTACAAACGTCTGACCAAACTGAAAAATGTAAATTTCCAATTTCAACCAAACAAGCTAGAAATGCTCCAATTGAGCTAATTAGCTTATTGTGAGAATATCACAAACGTCTGACAAAACTGAAAATTAGAAATTTCCAATTTCAACCAAACATGCTAGAAATGCTCCAATTGAGCTAATTAGCTTATTGATAGAATATTGCAATTGTCTGACAAAACTGAAAAATGTAAATTTCCAATTTCAACCAAACATGCTAGAAATGCTCCAATTGAGCTAATTAGCTTATTGTTAGAATATTACAAACGTCTGACAAAAGTGAAAAATGTAAATTTCCAATTTCAACCAAACATGCTAGAAATGCTCCAATTGAGCTAATTAGCTTATTGTGAGAATATTACAAACGTCTGACAAAAGTGAAAAATGTAAATTTCCAATTTCAACCAAACATGCTAGAAATGCTCCAATTGAGCTAATTAGCTTATTGTGAGAATATTACAAACGTCTGACAAAAGTAAAAAATGTAAATTTCTGATTTCAACCAAACATGCTAGAATTGCTCCAATTGAGCTAATTAGCTTATTGTGAGAATATTACAAACGTCTGACAAAACTGAAAAATGTAAATTTCCAATTTCAACCAAACATGCTAGAAATGCTCCAATTGAGCTAGTTAGCTTATTGTGAGAATATTGCAATTGTCTGACAAAAGTGAAAAATGTAAATTTTCAATTTCAACCAAACATGCTAGAAATGCTCCAATTGAGCTAATTAGCTTATTGTGAGAATATTACAAACGTCCCACAAAAGTGAAAAATGTAAATTTCCAATTTCAACCAAACATGCTAGAAATGCTCCAATTGAGCTAATTAGCTTATTGTGAGAATATTACAAACGTCTGACAAAACTGAAAAATGTAAATTTCCAATTTCAACCAAACATGCTAGAAATGCTCCAATTGAGCTAATTAGCTTATTGTGAGAATATTACAAACGTCTGACAAAACTGAAAAATGTAAATTTCCAATTTCAACCAAACAAGCTAGAAATGCTCCAATTGAGCTAATTAGCTTATTGTGAGAATATTACAAACGTCTGACAAAAGTGAAAAATGTAAATTTCCAATTTCAACCAAACATGCTAGAAATGCTCCAATTGAGCTAATTAGCTTATTGTGAGAATATTACAAACGTCCGACAAAAGTGAAAAATGTAAATTTCCAATTTCAACCAAACATGCTAGAAATGCTCAAATTGAGCTTATTAGCTTATTGTGAGAATATTACAAACGTCTGACAAAACTGAAAAATGTAAATTTCCAATTTCAACCAAACATGCTAGAAATGCTCCAATTGAGCTAATTAGCTTATTGTGAGAATATTACAAACGTCTGACCAAACTGAAAAATGTAAATTTCCAATTTCAACCAAACAAGCTAGAAATGCTCCAATTGAGCTAATTAGCTTATTGTGAGAATATTACAAACGTCCGACAAAAGTGAAAAATGTAAATTTCCAATTTCAACCAAACATGCTAGAAATGCTCAAATTGAGCTTATTAGCTTATTGTGAGAATATTACAAACGTCTGACAAAACTGAAAAATGTAAATTTCCAATTTCAACCAAACATGCTAGAAATGCTCCAATTGAGCTAATTAGCTTATTGTGAGAATATTACAAACGTCTGACCAAACTGAAAAATGTAAATTTCCAATTTCAACCAAACAAGCTAGAAATGCTCCAATTGAGCTAATTAGCTTATTGTGAGAATATCACAAACGTCTGACAAAACTGAAAATTAGAAATTTCCAATTTCAACCAAACATGCTAGAAATGCTCCAATTGAGCTAATTAGCTTATTGATAGAATATTGCAATTGTCTGACAAAACTGAAAAATGTAAATTTCCAATTTCAACCAAACATGCTAGAAATGCTCCAATTGAGCTAATTAGCTAATTGTTAGAATATTACAAACGTCTGACAAAAGTGAAAAATGTAAATTTCCAATTTCAACCAAACATGCTAGAAATGCTCCAATTGAGCTAATTAGCTTATTGTGAGAATATTACAAACGTCTGACAAAACTGAAAAATGTAAATTTCCAATTTCAACCAAACATGCTAGAAATGCTCCAATTGAGCTAATTAGCTTATTGTGAGAATATTACAAACGTCTGACAAAACTGAAAAATGTAAATTTCCAATTTCAACCAAACAAGCTAGAAATGCTCCAATTGAGCTAATTAGCTTATTGTGAGAATATCACAAACGTCTGACAAAACTGAAAATTAGAAATTTCCAATTTCAACCAAACATGCTAGAAATGCTCCAATTGAGCTAATTAGCTTATTGTTAGAATATTACAAACGTCTGACAAAAGTGAAAAATGTAAATTTCCAATTTCAACCAAACATGCTAGAAATGCTCCAATTGAGCTAATTAGCTTATTGTGAAAATATTACAAACGTCTGACAAAAGTGAAAAATGTAAATTTCCAATTTCAACCAAACATGCTAGAAATGCTCCAATTGAGCTAATTAGCTTATTGTGAGAATATTACAAACGTCTGACAAAAGTAAAAAATGTAAATTTCTGATTTCAACCAAACATGCTAGAATTGCTCCAATTGAGCTAATTAGCTTATTGTGAGAATATTACAAACGTCTGACAAAACTGAAAAATGTAAATTTCCAATTTCAACCAAACATGCTAGAAATGCTCCAATTGAGCTAGTTAGCTTATTGTGAGAATATTGCAATTGTCTGACAAAAGTGAAAAATGTAAATTTTCAATTTCAACCAAACATGCTAGAAATGCTCCAATTGAGCTAATTAGCTTATTGTGAGAATATTACAAACGTCTGACAAAAGTGAAAAATGTAAATTTCCAATTTCAACCAAACATGCTAGAAATGCTCCAATTGAGCTAATTAGCTTATTGTGAGAATATTACAAACGTCTGACAAAACTGAAAAATGTAAATTTCCAATTTCAACCAAACATGCTAGAAATGCTCCAATTGAGCTAATTAGCTTATTGTGAGAATATTACAAACGTCTGACCAAACTGAAAAATGTAAATTTCCAATTTCAACCAAACAAGCTAGAAATGCTCCAATTGAGCTAATTAGCTTATTGTGAGAATATTACAAACGTCTGACAAAACTGAAAAATAGAAATTTCCAATTTCAACCAAACATGCTAGAAATGCTCCAATTGAGCTAATTAGCTTATTGATAGAATATTGCAATTGTCTGACAAAACTGAAAAATGTAAATTTCCAATTTCAACCAAACATGCTAGAAATGCTCCAATTGAGCTAATTAGCTAATTGTTAGAATATTACAAACGTCTGACAAAAGTGAAAAATGTAAATTTCCAATTTCAACCAAACATGCTAGAAATGCTCCAATTGAGCTAATTAGCTTATTGTGAGAATATTACAAACGTCTGACAAAACTGAAAAATGTAAATTTCCAATTTCAACCAAACATGCTAGAAATGCTCCAATTGAGCTAATTAGCTTATTGTGAGAATATTACAAACGTCTGACAAAACTGAAAAATGTAAATTTCCAATTTCAACCAAACATGCTAGAAATGCTCCAATTGAGCTAATTAGCTTATTGTGAGAATATTGCAAATGTATGACAAAAGCGAAAAATGTAAATTTCCAATTTCAACCAAACATGCTAGAAATGCTCCAATTGAGCTAATTAGCTTATTGTGAGAATATTACAAACGTCTGACAAAAGTGAAAAATGTAAATTTCCAATTTCAACCAAACATGCTAGAAATGCTCCAATTGAGCTAATTAGCTTATTGTGAGAATATTACAAACGTCTGACAAAACTGAAAAATGTAAATTGCCAATTTCAACCAAACATGCTAGAAATGCTCCAATTGAGCTAATTAGCTTATTGTGAGAATATTGCAATTGTCTGACAAAAGCGAAAAATGTAAATTTCCAATTTCAACCAAACATGCTAGAAATGCTCCAATTGAGCTAATTAGCTCATTGTGAGAATATTACAAACGTCTGACAAAAGTAAAAAATGTAAATTTCTGATTTCAACCAAACATGCTAGAAATGCTCCAATTGAGCTAATTAGCTTATTGTGAGAATATTACAAACGTCTTACAAAACTGAAAAATAGAAATTTCCAATTTCAACCAAACATGCTAGAAAGGCTCCAATTGAGCTAATTAGCTTATTGTGAGAATATTGCAATTGTTTGACAAAAGCGAAAAATGTAAATTTCCAATTTCAACCAAACATGCTAGAAATGCTCCAATTGAGCTAATTAGCTTATTGTGAGAATATTGCAATTGTCTGACAAAAGTGAAAAATGTAAATTTCCAATTTCAACCAAACATGCTAGAAATGTTCCAATTGAGCTAATTAGCTTATTGTGAGAATATTGCAATTGTCTGACAAAAGTGAAAAATGTAAATTTCCAATTTCAACCAAACATGCTAGAAATGCTCCAATTGAGCTAATTAGCTTATTGTGAGAATATTACAAACGTCTGACAAAACTGAAAAATGTAAATTTCCAATTTCAACCAAACATGCTAGAAATGCTCCAATTGAGCTAATTAGCTCATTGTGAGAATATTACAAACGTCTGACAAAAGTAAAAAATGTAAATTTCTGATTTCAACCAAACATGCTAGAAATGCTCCAATTGAGCTAATTAGCTTATTGTGAGAATATTACAAACGTCTTACAAAACTGAAAAATAGAAATTTCCAATTTCAACCAAACATGCTAGAAAGGCTCCAATTGAGCTAATTAGCTTATTGTGAGAATATTGCAATTGTTTGACAAAAGCGAAAAATGTAAATTTCCAATTTCAACCAAACATGCTAGAAATGCTCCAATTGAGCTAATTAGCTTATTGTGAGAATATTGCAATTGTCTGACAAAAGTGAAAAATGTAAATTTCCAATTTCAACCAAACATGCTAGAAATGTTCCAATTGAGCTAATTAGCTTATTGTGAGAATATTGCAATTGTCTGACAAAAGTGAAAAATGTAAATTTCCAATTTCAACCAAACATGCTAGAAATGCTCCAATTGAGCTAATTAGCTTATTGTGAGAATATTACAAACGTCTGACAAAACTGAAAAATGTAAATTTCCAATTTCAACCAAACATGCTAGAAATGCTCCAATTGAGCTAATTAGCTTATTGTGAGAATATTACAAACGTCTGACAAAAGTGAAAAATTTAAAATTCCAATTTCAATCAAACATGCTAGAAATGCTCCAATTGCGCAAATAAGCCTACTGTAAGAATTTTACGAACGTCTGACAAAACTGAAAATTTAAATTTTGAATTTCAACCAAACATGCTAGAAATGCTCCAATTGAGCTAATTAGCTTATTGTGAGAATATTGCAATTGTTTGACAAAAGTGACAAATGTAAATTTCCAATTTCAACCAAACATGCTAGAAATGCTCCAATTGAGCTAATTAGCTTATCGTGAGAATATTACAAACGTCTGACAAAAGTGAAAAATAGAAATTTCCAATTTCAACCAAACATGCTAGAAATGCTCCAATTGAGCTAATTAGCTTATTGTGAGAATATTACAAACGTCTGACTAAACTGAAAAATGTAAATTTCCAATTTCAACCAAACAAGCTAGAAATGCTCCAATTGAGCTAATTAGCTTATTGATAGAATATTGCAATTGTCTGACAAAACTGAAAAATGTAAATTTCCAATTTCAACCAAACATGCTAGAAATGCTCCAATTGAGCTAATTAGCTTATTGATAGAATATTGCAATTGTCTGACAAAACTGAAAAATGTAAATTTCCAATTTCAACCAAACATGCTAGAAATGCTCCAATTGAGCTAATTAGCTAATTGTGAGAATATTACAAACGTCTGACAAAAGTGAAAAATGTAAATTTCCAATTTCAACCAAACATGCTAGAAATGCTCCAATTGAGCTAATTAGCTTATTGTGAGAATATTACAAACGTCTGAAAAAACTGAAATATGTAAAATTCCAATTTCAACCAAACATGCTAGAAATGCTCCAATTGAGCTAATTAGCTTATTGTGAGAATATTACAAACGTCTGACAAAAGTAAAAAATGTAAATTTCTGATTTCAACCAAACATGCTAGAATTGCTCCAATTGAGCTAATTAGCTTATTGTGAGAATATTACAAACGTCTGACAAAACTGAAAAATGTAAATTTCTGATTTCAACCAAACATGCTAGAATTGCTCCAATTGAGCTAATTAGCTTATTGTGAGAATATTACAAACGTCTGACAAAACTGAAAAATGTAAATTTCCAATTTCAACCAAACATGCTAGAAATGCTCCAATTGAGCTAATTAGCTTATTGTGAGAATATTGCAATTGTCTGACAAAAGCGAAAAATGTAAATTTCCAATTTCAACCAAACATGCTAGAAATGTTCCAATTGAGCTAATTAGCTTATTGTGAGAATATTACAAACGTCTGACAAAACTGAAAAATGTAAATTGCCAATTTCAACCAAACATGCTAGAAATGCTCCAATTGAGCTAATTAGCTTATTGTGAGAATATTACAAACGTCTGACAAAACTGAAAAATGTAAATTTCCAATTTCAACCAAACATGCTAGAAATGCTCCAATTGAGCTAATTAGCTTATTGTGAGAATATTACAAACGTCTGACAAAACTGAAAAATGTAAATTTCCAATTTCAACCAAACAAGCTAGAAATGCTCCAATTGAGCTAATTAGCTTATTGTGAGAATATTACAAACGTCTGACAAAACTGAAAAATAGAAATTTCCAATTTCAACCAAACATGCTAGAAATGCTCCAATTGAGCTAATTAGCTTATTGATAGAATATTGCAATTGTCTGACAAAACTGAAAAATGTAAATTTCCAATTTCAACCAAACATGCTAGAAATGCTCCAATTGAGCTAATTAGCTAATTGTTAGAATATTACAAACGTCTGACAAAAGTGAAAAATGTAAATTTCCAATTTCAACCAAACATGCTAGAAATGCTCCAATTGAGCTAATTAGCTTATTGTGAGAATATTACAAACGTCTGACAAAAGTGAAAAATGTAAATTTCCAATTTCAACCAAACATGCTAGAAATGCTCCAATTGAGCTAATTAGCTTATTGTGAGAATATTACAAACGTCTGACAAAACTGAAAAATGTAAATTTCCAATTTCAACCAAACATGCTAGAAATGCTCCAATTGAGCTAATTAGCTTATTGTGAGAATATTGCAAATGTATGACAAAAGCGAAAAATGTAAATTTCCAATTTCAACAAAACATGCTAGAAATGCTCCAATTGAGCTAATTAGCTTATTGTGAGAATATTACAAACGTCTGACAAAAGTGAAAAATGTAAATTTCCAATTTCAACCAAACATGCTAGAAATGCTCCAATTGAGCTAATTAGCTTATTGTGAGAATATTACAAACGTCTGACAAAACTGAAAAATATAAATTTCCAATTTCAACCAAACATGCTAGAAATGCTCCAATTGAGCTAATTAGCTCATTGTGAGAATATTACAAACGTCTGACAAAAGTAAAAAATGTAAATTTCTGATTTCAACCAAACATGCTAGAAATGCTCCAATTGAGCTAATTAGCTTATTGTGAGAATATTACAAACGTCTTACAAAACTGAACAATAGAAATTTCCAATTTCAACCAAACATGCTAGAAAGGCTCCAATTGAGCTAATTAGCTTATTGTGAGAATATTGCAATTGTTTGACAAAAGCGAAAAATGTAAATTTCCAATTTCAACCAAACATGCTAGAAATGCTCCAATTGAGCTAATTAGCTTATTGTGAGAATATTGCAATTGTCTGACAAAAGTGAAAAATGTAAATTTCCAATTTCAACCAAACATGCTAGAAATGTTCCAATTGAGCTAATTAGCTTATTGTGAGAATATTGCAATTGTCTGACAAAAGTGAAAAATGTAAATTTCCAATTTCAACCAAACATGCTAGAAATGCTCCAATTGAGCTAATTAGCTTATTGTGAGAATATTACAAACGTCTGACAAAACTGAAAAATGTAAATTTCCAATTTCAAGCAAACATGCTAGAAATGCTCCAATTGAGCTAATTAGCTCATTGTGAGAATATTACAAACGTCTGACAAAAGTAAAAAATGTAAATTTCTGATTTCAACCAAACATGCTAGAAATGCTCCAATTGAGCTAATTAGCTTATTGTGAGAATATTACAAACGTCTTACAAAACTGAAAAATAGAAATTTCCAATTTCAACCAAACATGCTAGAAATGTTCCAATTGAGCTAATTAGCTTATTGTGAGAATATTGCAATTGTTTGACAAAAGCGAAAAATGTAAATTTCCAATTTCAACCAAACATGCTAGAAATGCTCCAATTGAGCTAATTAGCTTATTGTGAGAATATTGCAATTGTCTGACAAAAGTGAAAAATGTAAATTTCCAATTTCAACCAAACATGCTAGAAATGTTCCAATTGAGCTAATTAGCTTATTGTGAGAATATTGCAATTGTCTGACAAAAGTGAAAAATGTAAATTTCCAATTTCAACCAAACATGCTAGAAATGCTCCAATTGAGCTAATTAGCTTATTGTGAGAATATTACAAACGTCTGACAAAACTGAAAAATGTAAATTTCCAATTTCAACCAAACATGCTAGAAATGCTCCAATTGAGCTAATTAGCTTATTGTGAGAATATTACAAACGTCTGACAAAACTGAAAAATGTAAATTTCCAATTTCAACTAAATATGCTAGAAATGCTTCAATTGAGCTAATTAGCTTATTGTGAGAATATTACAAACGTCTGACAAAAGTGAAAAATTTAAAATTCCAATTTCAATCAAACATGCTAGAAATGCTCCAATTGCGCAAATAAGCCTACTGTAAGAATTTTACAAACGTCTGACAAAACTGAAAATTTAAATTTTGAATTTCAACCAAACATGCTAGAAATGCTCCAATTGAGCTAATTAGCTTATTGTGAGAATATTGCAATTGTTTGACAAAAGTGACAAGTGTAAATTTCCAATTTCAACCAAACATGCTAGAAATGCTCCAATTGAGCTAATTAGCTTATCGTGAGAATATTACAAACGTCTGACAAAAGTGAAAAATAGAAATTTCCAATTTCAACCAAACATGCTAGAAATGCTCCAATTGAGCTAATTAGCTTATTGTGAGAATATTACAAACGTCTGACTAAACTGAAAAATGTAAATTTCCAATTTCAACCAAACAAGCTAGAAATGCTCCAATTGAGCTAATTAGCTTATTGACAGAATATTGCAATTGTCTGACAAAACTGAAAAATGTAAATTTCCAATTTCAACCAAACATGCTAGAAATGCTCCAATTGAGCTAATTAGCTTATTGATAGAATATTGCAATTGTCTGACAAAACTGAAAAATGTAAATTTCCAATTTCAACCAAACATGCTAGAAATGCTCCAATTGAGCTAATTAGCTAATTGTGAGAATATTACAAACGTCTGACAAAAGTGAAAAATGTAAATTTCCAATTTCAACCAAACATGCTAGAAATGCTCCAATTGAGCTAATTAGCTTATTGTGAGAATATTACAAACGTCTGAAAAAACTGAAAGATGTAAAATTCCAATTTCAACCAAACATGCTAGAAATGCTCCAATTGAGCTAATTAGCTTATTGTGAGAATATTACAAACGTCTGACAAAAGTAAAAAATGTAAATTTCTGATTTCAACCAAACATGCTAGAATTGCTCCAATTGAGCTAATTAGCTTATTGTGAGAATATTACAAACGTCTGACAAAACTGAAAAATGTAAATTTCTGATTTCAACCAAACATGCTAGAATTGCTCCAATTGAGCTAATTAGCTTATTGTGAGAATATTACAAACGTCTGACAAAACTGAAAAATGTAAATTTCCAATTTCAACCAAACATGCTAGAAATGCTCCAATTGAGCTAATTAGCTTATTGTGAGAATATTGCAATTGTCTGACAAAAGCGAAAAATGTAAATTTCCAATTTCAACCAAACATGCTAGAAATGTTCCAATTGTGCTAATTAGCTTATTGTGAGAATATTACAAACGTCTGACAAAACTGAAAAATGTAAATTGCCAATTTCAACCAAACATGCTAGAAATGCTCCAATTGAGCTAATTAGCTTATTGTGAGAATATTACAAACGTCTGACAAAACTGAAAAATGTAAATTTCCAATTTCAACCAAACATGCTAGAAATGCTCCAATTGAGCTAATTAGCTTATTGTGAGAATATTACAAACGTCTGACAAAACTGAAAAATGTAAATTTCCAATTTCAACCAAACAAGCTAGAAATGCTCCAATTGAGCTAATTAGCTTATTGTGAGAATATTACAAACGTCTGACAAAACTGAAAAATAGAAATTTCCAATTTCAACCAAACATGCTAGAAATGCTCCAATTGAGCTAATTAGCTTATTGATAGAATATTGCAATTGTCTGACAAAACTGAAAAATGTAAATTTCCAATTTCAACCAAACATGCTAGAAATGCTCCAATTGAGCTAATTAGCTAATTGTTAGAATATTACAAACGTCTGACAAAAGTGAAAAATGTAAATTTCCAATTTCAACCAAACATGCTAGAAATGCTCCAATTGAGCTAATTAGCTTATTGTGAGAATATTACAAACGTCTGACCAAACTGAAAAATGTAAATTTCCAATTTCAACCAAACATGCTAGAAATGCTCCAATTGAGCTAATTAGCTTATTGTGAGAATATTACAAACGTCTGACAAAACTGAAAAATGTAAATTTCCAATTTCAACCAAACATGCTAGAAATGCTCCAATTGAGCTAATTAGCTTATTGTGAGAATATTGCAAATGTATGACAAAAGCGAAAAATGTAAATTTCCAATTTCAACCAAACATGCTAGAAATGCTCCAATTGAGCTAATTAGCTTATTGTGAGAATATTACAAACGTCTGACAAAAGTGAAAAATGTAAATTTCCAATTTCAACCAAACATGCTAGAAATGCTCCAATTGAGCTAATTAGCTTATTGTGAGAATATTACAAACGTCTGACAAAACTGAAAAATGTAAATTGCCAATTTCAACCAAACATGCTAGAAATGCTCCAATTGAGCTAATTAGCTTATTGTGAGAATATTGCAATTGTCTGACAAAAGCGAAAAATGTAAATTTCCAATTTCAACCAAACATGCTAGAAATGCTCCAATTGAGCTAATTAGCTCATTGTGACAATATTACAAACGTCTGACAAAAGTAAAAAATGTAAATTTCTGATTTCAACCAAACATGCTAGAAATGCTCCAATTGAGCTAATTAGCTTATTGTGAGAATATTACAAACGTCTTACAAAACTGAAAAATAGAAATTTCCAATTTCAACCAAACATGCTAGAAAGGCTCCAATTGAGCTAATTAGCTTATTGTGAGAATATTGCAATTGTTTGACAAAAGCGAAAAATGTAAATTTCCAATTTCAACCAAACATGCTAGAAATGCTCCAATTGAGCTAATTAGCTTATTGTGAGAATATTGCAATTGTCTGACAAAAGTGAAAAATGTAAATTTCCAATTTCAACCAAACATGCTAGAAATGTTCCAATTGAGCTAATTAGCTTATTGTGAGAATATTGCAATTGTCTGACAAAAGTGAAAAATGTAAATTTCCAATTTCAACCAAACATGCTAGAAATGCTCCAATTGAGCTAATTAGCTTATTGTGAGAATATTACAAACGTCTGACAAAACTGAAAAATGTAAATTTCCAATTTCAACCAAACATGCTAGAAATGCTCCAATTGAGCTAATTAGCTCATTGTGAGAATATTACAAACGTCTGACAAAAGTAAAAAATGTAAATTTCTGATTTCAACCAAACATGCTAGAAATGCTCCAATTGAGCTAATTAGCTTATTGTGAGAATATTACAAACGTCTTACAAAACTGAAAAATAGAAATTTCCAATTTCAACCAAACATGCTAGAAAGGCTCCAATTGAGCTAATTAGCTTATTGTGAGAATATTGCAATTGTTTGACAAAAGCGAAAAATGTAAATTTCCAATTTCAACCAAACATGCTAGAAATGCTCCAATTGAGCTAATTAGCTTATTGTGAGAATATTGCAATTGTCTGACAAAAGTGAAAAATGTAAATTTCCAATTTCAACCAAACATGCTAGAAATGTTCCAATTGAGCTAATTAGCTTATTGTGAGAATATTGCAATTGTCTGACAAAAGTGAAAAATGTAAATTTCCAATTTCAACCAAACATGCTAGAAACGCTCCAATTGAGCTAATTAGCTTATTGTGAGAATATTACAAACGTCTGACAAAACTGAAAAATGTAAATTTCCAATTTCAACCAAACATGCTAGAAATGCTCCAATTGAGCTAATTAGCTTATTGTGAGAATATTACAAACGTCTGACAAAAGTGAAAAATTTAAAATTCCAATTTCAATCAAACATGCTAGAAATGCTCCAATTGCGCAAATAAGCCTACTGTAAGAATTTTACAAACGTCTGACAAAACTGAAAATTTAAATTTTGAATTTCAACCAAACATGCTAGAAATGCTCCAATTGAGCTAATTAGCTTATTGTGAGAATATTGCAATTGTTTGACAAAAGTGACAAGTGTAAATTTCCAATTTCAACCAAACATGCTAGAAATGCTCCAATTGAGCTAATTAGCTTATCGTGAGAATGTTACAAACGTCTGACAAAAGTGAAAAATAGAAATTTCCAATTTCAACCAAACATGCTAGAAATGCTCCAATTGAGCTAATTAGCTTATTGTGAGAATATTACAAACGTCTGACTAAACTGAAAAATGTAAATTTCCAATTTCAACCAAACAAGCTAGAAATGCTCCAATTGAGCTAATTAGCTTATTGATAGAATATTGCAATTGTCTGACAAAACTGAAAAATGTAAATTTCCAATTTCAACCAAACATGCTAGAAATGCTCCAATTGAGCTAATTAGCTTATTGATAGAATATTGCAATTGTCTGACAAAACTGAAAAATGTAAATTTCCAATTTCAACCAAACATGCTAGAAATGCTCCAATTGAGCTAATTAGCTTATTGATAGAATATTGCAATTGTCTGACAAAACTGAAAAATGTAAATTTCCAATTTCAACCAAACATGCTAGAAATGCTCCAATTGAGCTAATTAGCTAATTGTTAGAATATTACAAACGTCTGACAAAAGTGAAAAATGTAAATTTCCAATTTCAACCAAACATGCTAGAAATGCTCCAATTGAGCTAATTAGCTTATTGTGAGAATATTACAAACGTCTGACAAAACTGAAAAATGTAAATTTCCAATTTCAACCAAACATGCTAGAAATGCTCCAATTGAGCTAATTAGCTTATTGTGAGAATATTACAAACGTCTGACAAAACTGAAAAATGTAAATTTCCAATTTCAACCAAACATGCTAGAAATGCTCCAATTGAGCTAATTAGCTTATTGTGAGAATATTGCAAATGTATGACAAAAGCGAAAAATGTAAATTTCCAATTTCAACCAAACATGCTAGAAATGCTCCAATTGAGCTAATTAGCTTATTGTGAGAATATTACAAACGTCTGACAAAAGTGAAAAATGTAAATTTCCAATTTCAACCAAACATGCTAGAAATGCTCCAATTGAGCTAATTAGCTTATTGTGAGAATATTACAAACGTCTGACAAAACTGAAAAATGTAAATTGCCAATTTCAACCAAACATGCTAGAAATGCTCCAATTGAGCTAATTAGCTTATTGTGAGAATATTGCAATTGTCTGACAAAAGCGAAAAATGTAAATTTCCAATTTCAACCAAACATGCTAGAAATGCTCCAATTGAGCTAATTAGCTCATTGTGAGAATATTACAAACGTCTGACAAAAGTAAAAAATGTAAATTTCTGATTTCAACCAAACATGCTAGAAATGCTCCAATTGAGCTAATTAGCTTATTGTGAGAATATTACAAACGTCTTACAAAACTGAAAAATAGAAATTTCCAATTTCAACCAAACATGCTAGAAAGGCTCCAATTGAGCTAATTAGCTTATTGTGAGAATATTGCAATTGTTTGACAAAAGCGAAAAATGTAAATTTCCAATTTCAACCAAACATGCTAGAAATGCTCCAATTGAGCTAATTAGCTTATTGTGAGAATATTGCAATTGTCTGACAAAAGTGAAAAATGTAAATTTCCAATTTCAACCAAACATGCTAGAAATGTTCCAATTGAGCTAATTAGCTTATTGTGAGAATATTGCAATTGTCTGACAAAAGTGAAAAATGTAAATTTCCAATTTCAACCAAACATGCTAGAAATGCTCCAATTGAGCTAATTAGCTTATTGTGAGAATATTACAAACGTCTGACAAAACTGAAAAATGTAAATTTCCAATTTCAAGCAAACATGCTAGAAATGCTCCAATTGAGCTAATTAGCTCATTGTGAGAATATTACAAACGTCTGACAAAAGTAAAAAATGTAAATTTCTGATTTCAACCAAACATGCTAGAAATGCTCCAATTGAGCTAATTAGCTTATTGTGAGAATATTACAAACGTCTTACAAAACTGAAAAATAGAAATTTCCAATTTCAACCAAACATGCTAGAAAGGCTCCAATTGAGCTAATTAGCTTATTGTGAGAATATTGCAATTGTTTGACAAAAGCGAAAAATGTAAATTTCCAATTTCAACCAAACATGCTAGAAATGCTCCAATTGAGCTAATTAGCTTATTGTGAGAATATTGCAATTGTCTGACAAAAGTGAAAAATGTAAATTTCCAATTTCAACCAAACATGCTAGAAATGTTCCAATTGAGCTAATTAGCTTATTGTGAGAATATTGCAATTGTCTGACAAAAGTGAAAAATGTAAATTTCCAATTTCAACCAAACATGCTAGAAAGGCTCCAATTGAGCTAATTAGCTTATTGTGAGAATATTACAAACGTCTGACAAAACTGAAAAATGTAAATTTCCAATTTCAACCAAACATGCTAGAAATGCTCCAATTGAGCTAATTAGCTTATTGTGAGAATATTACAAACGTCTGACAAAAGTGAAAAATTTAAAATTCCAATTTCAATCAAACATGCTAGAAATGCTCCAATTGCGCAAATAAGCCTACTGTAAGAATTTTACAAACGTCTGACAAAACTGAAAATTTAAATTTTGAATTTCAACCAAACATGCTAGAAATGCTCCAATTGAGCTAATTAGCTTATTGTGAGAATATTGCAATTGTTTGACAAAAGTGACAAGTGTAAATTTCCAATTTCAACCAAACATGCTAGAAATGCTCCAATTGAGCTAATTAGCTTATCGTGAGAATATTACAAACGTCTGACAAAAGTGAAAAATAGAAATTTCCAATTTCAACCAAACATGCTAGAAATGCTCCAATTGAGCTAATTAGCTTATTGTGAGAATATTACAAACGTCTGACTAAACTGAAAAATGTAAATTTCCAACTTCAACCAAACAAGCTAGAAATGCTCCAATTGAGCTAATTAGCTTATTGATAGAATATTGCAATTGTCTGACAAAACTGAAAAATGTAAATTTCCAATTTCAACCAAACATGCTAGAAATGCTCCAATTGAGCTAATTAGCTTATTGATAGAATATTGCAATTGTCTGACAAAACTGAAAAATGTAAATTTCCAATTTCAACCAAACATGCTAGAAATGCTCCAATTGAGCTAATTAGCTAATTGTTAGAATATTACAAACGTCTGACAAAAGTGAAAAATGTAAATTTCCAATTTCAACCAAACATGCTAGAAATGCTCCAATTGAGCTAATTAGCTTATTGTGAGAATATTACAAACGTCTGAAAAAACTGAAAAATGTAAAATTCCAATTTCAACCAAACATGCTAGAAATGCTCCAATTGAGCTAATTAGCTTATTGTGAGAATATTACAAACGTCTGACAAAAGTAAAAAATGTAAATTTCTGATTTCAACCAAACATGCTAGAATTGCTCCAATTGAGCTAATTAGCTTATTGTGAGAATATTACAAACGTTTGACAAAACTGAAAAATGTAAATTTCCAATTTCAACCAAACATGCTAGAAATGCTCCAATTGAGCTAATTAGCTTATTGTGAGAATATTGCAATTGTCTGACAAAAGTGAAAAATGTAAATTTCCAATTTCAACCAAACATGCTAGAAAAGTTCCAATTGAGCTAATTAGCTTATTGTGAGAATAATGCAATTGTCTGACAAAAGTGAAAAATGTAAAATTCCAATTTCAACCAAACATGCTAGAAATGTTCCAATTGAGCTAATTAGCTTATTGTGAGAATATTACAAACGTCTGACAAAAGTGAAAAATGTAAATTTCCAATTTCAACCAAACATGCTAGAAATGCTCCAATTGAGCTAATTAGCTTATTGTGAGAATATTGCAATTGTTTGACAAAAGTGAAAAATGTAAATTTCCAATTTCAACCAAACATGCTAGAAATGCTCCAATTGAGCTAATTAGCTTATTGTGAGAATATTACAAACGTCTGACAAAACTGAAAAATGTGAATTGCCAATTTCAACCAAACATGCTAGAAATGCTCCAATTGAGCTAATTAGCTTATTGTGAGAATATTGCAATTGTCTGACAAAAGCGAAAAATGTAAATTTCCAATTTCAACCAAACATGCTAGAAATGTTCCAATTGAGCTAATTAGCTAATTGTGAGAATATTACAAACGTCTGACAAAACTGAAAAATGTAAATTGCCAATTTCAACCAAACATGCTAGAAATGCTCCAATTGAGCTAATTAGCTTATTGCGAGAATATTGCAATTGTCTGACAAAAGCGAAAAATGTAAATTTCCAATTTCAACCAAACATGCTAGAAATGCTCCAATTGAGCTAATTAGCTCATTGTGAGAATATTACAAACGTCTGACAAAAGTAAAAAATGTAAATTTCTGATTTCAACCAAACATGCTAGAAATGCTCCAATTGAGCTAATTAGCTTATTGTGAGAATATTACAAACGTCTGACAAAACTGAAAAATAGAAATTTCCAATTTCAACCAAACATGCTAGAAAGGCTCCAATTGAGCTAATTAGCTTATTGTGAGAATATTGCAATTGTCTGACAAAAGTGAAAAATGTAAATTTCCAATTTCAACCAAACATGCTAGAAATGCTCCAATTGAGCTAATTACCTTATTGTGAGAATATTATAAACGTCTGACAAAAGTAAAAAATGTAAATTTCTGATTTCAACCAAACATGCTAGAAATGCTCCAATTGAGCTAATTAGCTTATTGTGAGAATATTACAAACGTCTGACAAAACTGAAAAATAGAAATTTCCAATTTCAACCAAACATGCTAGAAATGCTCCAATTGAGCTAATTAGCTTATTGTGAGAATATTGCAATTGTCTGACAAAAGTGAAAAATGTAAATTTCCAATTTCAACCAAACATGCTAGAAATGCTCCAATTGAGCTAATTAGCTTATTGTGAGAATATTACAAACGTCTGACAAAAGTGAAAAATGTAAATTTCCAATTTCAACCAAACATGCTAGAAATGCTCCAATTGAGCTAATTAGCTTATTGTGAGAATATTACAAACGTCTGACCAAACTGAAAAATGTAAATTTCCAATTTCAACCAAACAAGCTAGAAATGCTCCAATTGAGCTAATTAGCTTATTGTGAGAATATTACAAACGTCTGACAAAACTGAAAAATAGAATTTTCCAATTTCAACCAAACATGCTAGAAATGCTCCAATTGAGCTAATTAGCTTATTGATAGAATATTGCAATTGTCTGACAAAACTGAAAAATGTAAATTTCCAATTTCAACCAAACATGCTAGAAATGCTCCAATTGAGCTAATTAGCTTATTGTTAGAATATTACAAACGTCTGACAAAAGTGAAAAATGTAAATTTCCAATTTCAACCAAACATGCTAGAAATGCTCCAATTGAGCTAATTAGCTTATTGTGAGAATATTACAAACGTCTGACAAAACTGAAAAATGTAAATTTCCAATTTCAACCAAACATGCTAGAAATGCTCCAATTGAGCTAATTAGCTTATTGTGAGAATATTACAAACGTCTGACAAAAGTAAAAAATGTAAATTTCTGATTTCAACCAAACATGCTAGAATTGCTCCAATTGAGCTAATTAGCTTAGTGTAAGAATATTACAAACGTCTGACAAAACTGAAAAATGTAAATTTCCAATTTCAACCAAACATGCTAGAAATGCTCCAATTGAGCTAGTTAGCTTATTGTGAGAATATTGCAATTGTCTGACAAAGGTGAAAATGTAAATTTTCAATTTCAACCAAACATGCTAGAAATGCTCCAATTGAGCTAATTAGCTTATTGTGAGAATATTACAAACGTCCCACAAAAGTGAAAAATGTAAATTTCCAATTTCAACCAAACATGCTAGAAATGCTCAAATTGAGCTAATTAGCTTATTGTGAGAATATTACAAACGTCTGACAAAACTGAAAAATGTAAATTTCCAATTTCAACCAAACATGCTAGAAATGCTCCAATTGAGCTAATTAGCTTATTGTGAAAATATTACAAACGTCTTACCAAACTGAAAAATGTAAATTTCCAATTTCAACCAAACAAGCTAGAAATGCTCCAATTGAGCTAATTAGCTTATTGTGAGAATATTACAAACGTCTGACAAAACTGAAAAATAGAAATTTCAAATTTCAACCAAACCTGCTAGAAATGCTCCAATTGAGCTAATTAGCTTATTGATAGAATATTGCAATTGTCTGACAAAACTGAAAAATGTAAATTTCCAATTTCAACCAAACATGCTAGAAATGCTCCAATTGAGCTAATTAGCTAATTGTTAGAATATTACAAACGTCTGACAAAAGTGAAAAATGTAAATTTCCAATTTCAACCAAACATGCTAGAAATGCTCCAATTGAGCTAATTAGCTTATTGTGAGAATATTACAAACGTCTGAAAAAACTGAAAAATGTAAATTTCCAATTTCAACCAAACATGCTAGAAATGCTCCAATTGAGCTAATTAGCTTATTGTTAGAATATTACAAACGTCTGACAAAAGTAAAAAATGTAAATTTCTGATTTCAACCAAACATGCTAGAATTGCTCCAATTGAGCTAATTAGCTTATTGTGAGAATATTACAAATGTCTGACAAAACTGAAAAATGTAAATTTCCAATTTTAACAAAACATGCTAGAAATGCTCCAATTGAGCTAATTAGCTTATTGTGAGAATATTGCAACTGTCTGACAAAAGTGAAAAATGTAAATTTCCAATTTCAACCAAACATGCTAGAAATGTTCCAATTGAGCTAATTAGCTTATTGTGAGAATATTGCAATTGTCTGACAAAAGTGAAAAATGTAAAATTCCAATTTCAACCAAACATGCTAGAAATGCTCCAATTGAGCTAATTAGCTTATTGTGAGAATATTACAAACGTCTGACAAAACTGAAAAATGTAAATTTCCAATTTCAACCAAACATGCTAGAAATGTTCCAATTGAGCTAATTAGCTTATTGTGAGAATATTACAAACGTCTGACAAAACTGAAAAATGTAAATTTCCAATTTCAACTAAATATGCTAGAAATGCTCCAATTGAGCTAATTAGCTTATTGTGAGAATATTACAAACGTCTGACAAAACTGAAAAATGTAAATTTCCAATTTCAACCAAACATGCTAGAAATGCTCCAATTGAGCTAATTAGCTTATTGTGAGAATATTGCAATTGTTTGACAAAAGTGAAAAATGTAAATTTCCAATTTCAACCAAACATGCTAGAAATGCTCCAATTGAGCTAATTAGCTTATTGTGAGAATATTACAAACGTCTGACAAAACTGAAAAATGTAAACATCCAATTTCAACCAAACATGCTAGAAATGCTCCAATTGAGCTAATTAGCTTATTGTGAGAATATTGCAATTGTATGACAAAAGCGAAAATGTAAATTTCCAATTTCAACCAAACATGCTAGAAATGCTCCAATTGAGCTAATTAGCTTATTGTGAGAATATTACAAACGTCTGACAAAAGTGAAAAATGTAAATTTCCAATTTCAACCAAACATGCTAGAAATGCTCCAATTGAGCTAATTAGCTTATTGTGAGAATATTACAAACGTCTGACAAAACTGAAAAATGTAAATTGCCAATTTCAACCAAACATGCTAGAAATGCTCCAATTGAGCTAATTAGCTTATTGTGAGAATGTTACAAACGTCTGACAAAACTGAAAAATGTAAATTGCCAATTTCAACCAAACATGCTACAAATGCTCCAATTGAGCTAATTAGCTTATTGTGAGAATATTGCAATTGTCTGACAAAAGCGAAAAATGTAAACTTACAATTTCAACCAAACATGCTAGAAATGCTCCAATTGCGCAAATAAGCCTACTGTAAGAATTTTACAAACGTCTGACAAAACTGAAAATTTAAATTTTGAATTTCAACCAAACATGCTAGAAATGCTCCAATTGAGCTAATTAGCTTATTGTGAGAATATCGCAATTGTTTGACAAAAGTGACAAAGGTAAATTTCCAATTTCAACCAAACATGCTAGAAATGCTCCAATTGAGCTAATTAGCTTATCGTGAGAATATTACAAACGTCTGACAAAAGTGAAAAATAGAAATTTCCAATTTCAACCAAACATGCTAGAAATGCTCCAATTGAGCTAATTAGCTTATTGTGAGAATATTACAAACGTCTGACTAAACTGAAAAATGTAAATTTCCAATTTCAACACAACAAGCTAGAAATGCTCCAATTGAGCTAATTAGCTTATTGATAAAATATTGCAATTGTCTGACAAAACTGAAAAATGTAAATTTCCAATTTCAACCAAACATGCTAGAAATGCTCCAATTGAGCTAATTAGCTTATTGTGAGAATATTGCAATTGTCTGACAAAAGTGAAAAATAGAAATTTCCAATTTCAACCAAACATGCTAGAAAGGCTCCAATTGAGCTAATTAGCTTATTGTGAGAATATTGCAATTGTCTGACAAAAGTGAAAAATGTAAATTTCCAATTTCAACCAAACATGCTAGAAATGCTCCAATTGAGCTAATTACCTTATTGTGAGAATATTATAAACGTCTGACAAAAGTAAAAAATGTAAATTTCTGATTTCAACCAAACATGCTAGAAATGCTCCAATTGAGCTAATTAGCTTATTGTGAGAATATTACAAACGTCTGACAAAACTGAAAAATGTAAATTTCCAATTTCAACCAAACATGCTAGAAATGCTCCAATTGAGCTAATTAGCTTATTGTGAGAATATTGCAATTGTCTGACAAAAGTGAAAAATGTAAATTTCCAATTTCAACCAAACATGCTAGAAATGCTCCAATTGAGCTAATTAGCTTATTGTGAGAATATTACAAACGTCTGACAAAAGTGAAAAATGTAAATTTCCAATTTCAACCAAACATGCTAGAAATGCTCCAATTGAGCTAATTAGCTTAT